>NW_028300899.1:1445000-1745000 GCF_049000335.1 Polistes dominula
GTAGAGTTAAGGTCATTAAAGGCAATCCTAAAAGTTGAACGTTGATCCTTCACAGGATATATATATATATATATATATACTTCTTTTCTCTTTTCCTTCTTTTCCTTTTTTGTTTTTTTTTCTTTTATTTTCTTTAGTAACATAGAGCAGTCGTTAAACCAATGAGAATCGATTTAATTTACGAACACGCGAAGGATTCGCAAACGAGAGATTTGTTTTTATTTTTTTCGTTTTTTTTTTTTTTTTTTCGTTTTATTTCTTTCCTTTTTTTTTCTTTTCTTTCTTTCTTTTTCTTTTTCCTTAACAACTGGTCACTAAATCCACCCCCAATGTAATCGATCGTTGTTTCACTTGACTTCTTGGATAATAAAAGTACGTTAGATTGAATCATATTCTTTATTTTATATCATGAAAAATCGTTTCATTTGCAAAATAATAATAATAATAATAATAATAATAATAATAATAATAATAATAATAATAATAATAATGTGCGAGTTGTTGATCGATTTTATGAAAAATAAAAAATAAAAAAATAAAGAAAGCGAAGCCACATACTTATAAACGAGCTGATCGTTTAATTAATATTAATCAAACCGACAAACGAAATTAAATAATAATAAATTGATCACAGATAATAGCATATATCTATGCGCGTATTTATAAATTAGAAGAAGAAGAAGAAGGAGAATTCAGCGTGGGCAGGGGATGGAAAGGAATGGGATGGGGGTGAAAGAGGAGTAGTTTAGGAGAGATATAGCGGGTATGAGAGATTAGACAGAACCGGGGGCGGGGAGCGGGGAGGACAAGGGGAGAGGAGGGGGAGGGGAGGAGGGGGTGTTACGAATGTTGGCGATGGTAACGGGGTCAGAGACGAAAGCGTGAGGTAAAAAGACGGTCGTAGAACGTAGTAGCACGCAAAACGCCGGAAATATGCCCTCCTAGTGTGATTCCCGAGAAAACGTATACACTATTTACATTCACGTACGAAGTGCATACATTTATATACATTATGTACATGTATATAAATATAAGATAGCATACGTATATGTAATATATATCCAACTCTTTCATTATTTCCGCCTGAAAGAAAAATGCAAAAGAAAAATGCAAAAGAAAAAAAAAAGAAAAGAAAAGTTTACCTACGTTTACCGTAAATTTGTATTATTTTAAAATATATATTACTGTATCATAAATAAATATTAAAAATTTGTTTCTTTACACACACACACACACGCACACACAAAAAGAATAACATACTTATTAATTATTGTTAACAAAAATTTACCCCTTCTTCTTCTTTTTTTTTTCAATTGATAATTAAGATTATACGTAAGTAAAAATAAAACTAATCAGAGAGTTGAACGTTCAACCTCTTTTAACTTTTTCTCTTTTATTCGATAGAGAGGATCGATAATGGGAAGTAGTAAGTAGACATCGTTAAGGAGTTAAAGAAAGGAGGTTGAGGGGAGGAAGGTAAAGATTTTTCCGTTAGATTAAATCGATGAAACGGTATAACGAAGATGGTGAAATTAACGAGACGAGTAGTTGTTCCGAGAGTGGGCTACTAAAGAAAACAATATCGTCGATGGACCTTGAGAAGTAATGCTCGATCGAGCATCAACGAAATTAAAGGACGCGGAAAAGGGAATGAAAGAGGAGGAAGAAGAAGAGGAGGAGGAGAAGGAGAAGGAAGAAGAGGAGGGGGGAGGGGGAAAATAGGGGGGGGGGGGAAGAGAAGCATAGAATGCAGTTAACGTTGAGTCCAGCCTAATGTGTAATCCGACAGGCGTGTATATGCGAATCTATGTTAGAGAACGCGACTAGATCATTGGACAAGAGTGAGAGAGAGAGAAATAGAATAAGAGAGAGAGAGAGAAAGAGAGAGAAGGGGATAAACGAACGAATCATCTCTCTGTCTCTCTGTCTCTCTCTCTCTCTATTCTCTCAATACGTAAGCTCTCTGTACGCGTTAACGTTCATCCAGCGTATAGGCGCACACTTAGATCAGGATTACGTAAACCACTAGAGCTAACTATAATGCGATCAAACGACCTACAAATCACGGGCTTCGCTTTCCGGTTAGTAAAAGAGAGATAGAGACAGAGAGAGAGAGAGAGAGAATAATAATTGGGATTTAACCCTATACCCTAAAAGGTATCGTTATCATATTCGAACGATAAACGTATTGAAAATATATTTTAATCGTTTTCAAAGAAAAACAAAAAAAAAAAATAGTAAAAAAAAAATAAAATAAAATTAACATAATTCATTATTATCATGATTTAAATATAATTCACGTTTTAACGCGATCAAAGTATTAAAAAAGAAGAATATGAAGAAGAATACAAAGAAATAATATAATATGATTAAATGATAATAGATTATAGGAAAGATACTATATGGGAGTATAGACAAGTTTGTTCACTTGTTCATCCATCTCAAGTCTCGCGCTTTCATTAAACCCGTTGAGAACATTGATCGTTGGAGGATAAAAAATGAGAAGAGAGAGAGAGAATCAGAGAGAGTCAGAGAGAGAAAGAGAAAATGGATCGATCGATCGACCCTGTATATATATATATATATATACCAGTTTTAGTTTTACTTCGGGTGCTCTTTCTCTCTCTCTCTCTCTCTCTCTATCACGGAAACCGATAATGAATTTTCAGCTGCCAAAACGCAGTAACATCGAACCGATCGGTAAAATGATCGGTGTTTGCCGATCGGTTCTACGTTCCGGACATCGACATCGTCATTATCATCGTCATCGTCGGCGGCGGGAACCAGTAACGGGGGGCCGGCCATCCTCGTCATACTCGTGTGATCGTCATTATCGTCATAGTCGTTGTTATCATCCCCACCCTCCTTCCAACAACTTCCACCAGATACCCCTGCCACCCTGCCTCCCTCCCTCCTTCTTTCTCTCATTTACTCTTTCTATGTATATACGAATAGATGTACCTATATTCCTATATATATAGATATGTATATCTATATCTCACTCTCTCTAACTCATGGTCGTTTCTACTCTCGATGTATTGTCATTAAACCTCGGTGGCGAATTACGTAATCCATGACACATCGATATATCCCGATGCAACTGGGCTTATTGTCGGCATGCGCCAATGCACCGTATGTATGTATATTTATGTATGTATACGTATATGTATATGTATATATATATATATATATATTCTGTATGCTATATACGCGTGAATAAGAGCAAGAGAGTGAGATGATGAGAGATAGATAGATAGATAGATAGATAAATAGATAGATAGATAGATAAAACAACGAGTGGAATCGATAATCTATTGTTCGCTTTTACCCTCCTCTTCTTCTGCTCCACCCCCACCCCCAAGCCGACAAATAACGATCTCATCGTAATAAAGGGAAAAACAGATGGAAAAATAAAGAGGAAAAAAAGAAAAAGAAGAAAAAAAAAAAAAAGATTCGCACGAGACGATAATGTTTATCGAACGTTTTTCTCTCCCTCGTGCATATTCTCTCTATTCGTACCACCGTACATCCTTCCCCCTAGCCCTCCTCCTTCCTCCCACGCTCCCACTCCCACTCCCACTCCCGCCTCCTCTCTCTCTCTCTCTCTCGCTCTTTCGATCTCTCAGTCTTTCACCTTTTCTATCTATTCGTGCAAAAATCGTGCTAGTTTGTTCCACGGTATCGACAAGATTTCACGCGATGATGATGGTGTTGATGGTTTTGGTGTTGGTATTGGAGAAGAGAGAGAAGACCAGAGAACCCCCCCCCCCCCCTCCCCCCCCCCCCCCCCCCCCGACGCAGATCGATCGTTTCGTTTGGTTTCGTTTGGTTTCCTTCTCTCGCTGTTATCGTCATATCGATCAGCATCGTATAACGATTTTTAATCCATAGACATGATTGATTAGCAAACAGTAGAAACTGGTTTGAGTTTATTAATCCTCGGTAATGATGCATTCGCACGACGAGATATGCATAAGCCGATATTCAACTATAAATTATCGTTTCTCGAGAGAACGACGGCGACGACGATGGCGCCGTTGTTGTTGTTGTTGTTGTTGCTGGGTTAAAACAAAATACGACTTAATAATAATAATTTGATCACATAACAATCTTTCTCTTTTTTTTTCTTCTTCTTCTTCTTTCTCTTTAATTATTTCATGGTGTTTAATTAAAACAACAAAATGAACAAAAAGGAAAGAAGGGTAGATTTAAATTCTCCTAGTTTATCATTTATTACCGTTAATTTTTACACGCGACAACTATTCGAAAGTGAACAAAAAAAAAGCACAAGAGAGAAAAAGAGAGAGAGAGAGAGAGAGTAAATGAAAGAGGAATATAAATTTAAATGTACTTCATTAATAATAAAACACGAGTCGCCTTGTATCTTCGTGTTTTGAAATACGAACTGGTACATCTTTTTTTTTTTTTTTTACTCTCGTTTGTACATAGTTTATTTAAATAATTAATCGTGGTGTTGCCTTTTTTCACGATTACGCATCTCACAGATTCTATTTTTTTTTTCTTTTTGCTTCAGTAAAATAGAGAGAAAAAAAAACAAGCCAAAGATAAAGAAAGAGAGAGAGAGAAAGAGAAATGGTAAAAATAGTAGGACATTTTACTTAGAAAGAATTAAGTACAGCCATTAACTCGTTCACGAAGAAAAAGGAGTAGAGTAGGCGAACGTTTTCTACGCGTTTCGCATAATATACCAAAGTTCAACGATTAGGTTTTTCCTACTTACTCCATATCGTCTTTCTCCATTGGTCGATGACATTTTCCATATATTTTTATTTTTTTTATTTTTTTTATTTTTTTTTTTTTTTTTAACGCTCGACGAATCGCCTCGACTCACGAAACCTTTTCTTTAACTTCTACGTTTATTTTATTTTATTATTATTATTATTATTTATTATTATTATTATTATTATTATTATTATTATTATTATTATTATTATTATTATTCTCTTCTTCTTCTTTTTTTTTTCTTTTCCTATTACGATTGCATGTTCACAGTACATAAACTTATTGTTACGTTTAGGCGGGAGAAAAAAATATTAAAAAAAAAAAAAAATAAATAAAAAAATAAAAAAGAAAAGTAAAGAAAGAAAAGTGTTCAGAGTACACCTTGGTTAGGTGTAACGTCCGAATCGATAAAATATTAACGCGTTAAATCCACACTCTCCTCTCACACACTCACTTACTCACATATGTATACGTAATGGTCGACGTTAAATAAGATATCGTTCGCGTAAGTCAGATAATCAAATGAGAGAAGTTTCCCGATGTTTCTTTTTCATTTCGAAAGTGTATGCGTACATCCGGTGAAATTACGAATGCATACACATACATACACACACAACATACACACACATACACACTAAAACACGATTTTTCCCGTTGCACACGTGGACCTTTAATTCCAACGCATTGATCAATTATAATTACACGTTTACGATACTCAAACATTTTTTCTTTTTTTTTTTTTTTTTTTTTTAACGAGTTTGAAAAATCGAGAAACGAGAAATGAAAAATTCATTTTCATTATTTTTGTCTACAATTTATTTCAATTTTATTTGACATTTCTTTTTTTTAATACAAACACATACACACACCAGTATTTAACACGCGTATTTTTACATAACGCACGCGTGATGATATTTTTAACGATGATTATTTCAATTAAAATAATAATAATAATAATAATAATAATAATAATAAAAAATTCTTATCAATTTTAATTAACAAAACTGCATACATATATATAACATCGTCATGATCATCGTATTAATAAAAACATTGGTAGATGTTACGTAATATAAAACATTGTTATATATCTATCGTAATAGATAGTTTTCAACTGAGAACTTTAAAGCGACTAAATTGAATTTCTTTCTTTCTCTTTTACGTAACACAAATAAATAAATAAATAAATAAATAAATATATATATATATATATATATCAGTATCTACTTTCATGACAATTATTATTTATATCAAACGAATTAAAACAAATAGCCTGTGTTATTTCAACATAAAAGACAAGCGTTCATCATTTCGAATTTGAGAAAGAAAACAAGAGATTTATTTGTTCATGTTAAACACGGTAAAAGTTGAAAGTATTTCATGATTAAGAAAATAGAACATAGAAATAAAGATAACACATAATAAAAATATAACTGGATAAAGATTTTAAACAAAATCAACGATGTATTTTCTTTCTCTCTCTCTCTCTCTCTCTCTCTCTCTCCTTCTTCTCTCTTTATCTCTTATAGACTCGAACGAACGAGCACACCGTGTTTCTTCTTTTAACGAGTATATACGTTGGGGGGGGGGGGCACGACTAATTAGGCTAATTGGAGGTGCGAGACATAGTCGGTGGTTCTCGAAAGTGCGACTCGTTTCTTGTTTCAAGGCGATACTTTCCATTCTCGCGTACTCTTATACAGATCTTTCGT
Organism: Polistes dominula; assembly: GCF_049000335.1. NCBI lineage: Eukaryota > Metazoa > Arthropoda > Insecta > Hymenoptera > Vespidae > Polistes > Polistes dominula. Next base: position 1,451,456 of record NW_028300899.1, read on the forward strand.
TTCCATATAAAAAAATAAAAAATAAAAAAAAAAAAAGAAAGAGGAAAGAGAGAGAGAGAGAGAGAGGAAGAGAAGAAACACTTTTGACAGGTTAATCAATTTCAAATGAAATCAAACTTATAATCTCTTGATGACTAATTCTTTTTCTATCACGAGATTAAAACATTCGTATTTATTTATGTATGTATCCATATATGTATATTATTATATATAAATATATATATATTATGTTATCACAGGACCAAAGACAAAAGTAGAAAACTCAGGTGAGAAAATCGGGTTTTCCTTCGAAATAAACGCAAACTTTCATTTCACACAGGTATAAAACTGTGCTCTCTCGTCTTTTTCTTACTTCTCTATAAGCTATCTTTATTTCTATCTTTCTATCTTTATCTGAAACTCTAAGTCTACGACTCTAACTCCTTCTATTTCTCTCTCTCTCTCTCATGCTTTACTACGAGACCAAAAATTCTTTTCCTTTTACCCTCAAAGTTTTCTTCTTTTTCTTTCACGATATCACGACAAACTTGCTTCTAAGGTAAAGCAAATATATGTGAAGAGATATATACAGTACCTATGTATATATATATATATAAACTTGTATGTGTATATGAAAAGATGTGTATATATGCTTCTTGTATGTTTATATGAATGAATATATGTATGTATGTACGTATATATGTATGAATGGATGCAAGTGTGGACAGATGGGATATAGGTATGGATGAGTGGGGTTGGATAAATGGATACGTATGTATATATATATATGTATATTGATAGTTGTACAGAAGAGACATAGTAGATACTATATCCGACAGGATACGATGAGAGAGTAGTATCCTTTCTTCTAAAGAAAAGCGTAGGATATGTTAAATATTTGTTTTCCACGTGGCAACGCGTTTTTCCGCCGAAGATACGATGATTCCGGCACGTTTAACGGCAAATTTATGGCTCACTAATACTACGAAATGTTATATTCTCAAGTATAGATAATATTACTATGTTACAACAAAGACATTTATTTTTCTTCGTTTATTCTTGCTATCTTCAATTTGCTCTACGTTCGACGTGTATACACGTCGATTTGCTTATTTTTATAATTCCGCACCTTGTGGTGATCTTTTGAAATTAAATTCCACAGTCAAGTGATTAAATGAACGTTATTATTTTATGTCGGTTAATCAACAAATTGATTACATTTGTTGTTCTTTTTTTTTTTATCTTTTCAAGATTCCAGCTTAAATTTAGCTACCCAATTGTTACTTCCGGTCAATTTATTGACCGATCATCTAACGCATGTATATTCATGACATATACGCACGATTTAATCACGTGTACATGTATATATATATATATATGTAATCTTCCAGGAGAGTGAAATAACGATCGGACAACTGTGACCTACTGCGTGAGACCAAAATAACTTGGTAAATATGTGGGGGAAGAAACTGTCGTTTTATCGAATTTGCAAAAAGGGACTTGGAAATCTTATCATCTCTTTCTTTCCTCTCTGTCCTTTTCCTTTTCCTTTTCTTTTTTTTTTTTTTTTTCATTACACACGAAAATAAATGTTCAAAGGTTTTTTTTTTTTTATCCCCCGAACCCTTGTCATATGCAAAAAGAAGGCTATAAAATATTCAATACTATATTTAGCAGTTTCGAATTCACCTGAGAGCGTAAAAAAAAAAAACAAGACGCAAATCGCAAACTACGGGGTTTTTGTGTTGTTAACCACACATCATAAGGAATACAAATAAAGAAGAAATTTATTAAAGAGAAAAAAGAAAGGGAAAGGAAAGGAAATGAAACGTAAGTTTAAAAAGGGAAGAAGAAGATCATCTATTTTTTTTTTCATTTTTCCTCAAGAGAAAGAGAGACAGAGAGAGAGAGAAAGGTTCAACGTGCAACGCGGAAACATAGAAAGAAACGTGAACAAAAATCGAAGAAGAAGAGGAAACCAAAGGTTGTTCGAATGAAGGGTAAAGTTAAAACCAAAAGAGAGAAAATAATTAGAGAGAGAGAGAGAGAAAGAGAAAGCTGCATGTATTTATTACCGAGATTAACGGCACGCATTTGCATTTCCATGTAGCGCAAGGGCCATGGCGAAAAGTTGTGATTTAAAGGGAACTGAGGCAGCACCCTGAGGATGAGCGCGTGCATACTACGCATACGTGTATGTATATATATATATATATATGTGAGTGAATGCGTGCATGCGTGCGTGCCTCTGCGTGCATATAAAGAGAAAACACAAGAAAAAGAGTAAAAGAGATAAAAGAAACAGGAGAGACGAGAGACGAGATGATTCCACCGATATGCCCCGTAGCAACCGCACACCCTTATACATACACACGCGCGCGTGCGCGTGTGTGTGGTATGTACGCACGTACAAATGTATAAATAAGTATACATATACTACATGTATAAGCGAATGTAACGAAATACGCGTGTATTTGTGTATGTATATATATATATATATATACGGTTAGGTGGAAGGAGCTCAAGAAGACCTTGTTCGTTGTATGTCGTTCCTGTGATTATACGCACGAGCTGTCCCCGCGGCTTCCAACTTTACCCGGTCGGCCATACGTCTGCATTTTCAATGAGCAACAAATACTAAAAGGGACGGGGTGAGGGGTGGGGGATGGAGGGATGGGGGGAGTGAGAAAGGAGTAAGATAGAAGTAAAGAAGCATGTTACATAGCATATTAACTTTCAGATACATAAATTAACCGTTTTAAATGATCCGATGTGTTCTAACAAAATGACAGAGAAAACAAATATACTGACATTGTTTCGATGAAAATTAATAATGATGATTGTAATATTATCTGAGACGCATTTTTTTTTTCTTTTTTTGTCAAGTTTTATTTTTTTGTTTCTTCTTCTTGTTTATCCAATTTTATCGCGAATCTCGTATTTAATGAAATCCAATTACTTTTTTCTCTATTTGTCCAATTTTGTCAGAAAAATTCCAAAAATCAAATAATTTATTTCTTTTATTTATATATATATATATATATATATATATATATATATATATATATATTATATAGAAAAAGTTTGTAAAACATCTTTTATACGTTGCACTTGTATACAATCATAATTTTCACGATAGTAGTAATGAGAAAATATTAGAAAAAAAAAAAAGAAAATAAATGATGAAAAATTCATTCGAACGTTAAAACGTTAGAAAAGATTAAATTAAAAAAAATCCTAAAAATACAAAAGAAAACGGTTTTTATTATAGGACAAAAGGTGTGTTGAATTGTATCTCACAATAAGTTAGATAAAAGTATAGGATGGATATGATATAAGGTAACGATGATGATAATCCACCGAAATGATGAATAATAAATTTTCTTCTTACAAGGAAATAAATAAATAAATATATAAAAAAAAATAAAACCATCGGTTCGTATTGAATAAAATTGTTCGTTCAATTCCTTTTTTTTTTCTTAAAAGGAAAATGTGTAGTAGTAGTATGTTTAATCAGTAATAGTAGCTTGTTGGAAATATTGAAGAGAGATGCGGAAAAACCTTCTTTTTCCGGAATCCGTTTTTCCATTTCTGCCTTTTTCGCGTCACGTATAAAAGCGCGTCCTGATAAAGTCGATAGACGACGCGCAGGAACCTAAGAAGAAGAAGACGACGAGGAAAACCCGAAACGATGAGAGAGAATCCTGGAAAAGGAGCGCGAAAAAGAGACTGCAATGCTTTCCTTCCTTCCATCTTTCCTTCCTTCTTTCATTTTCTTTATCTTTCTTATTTCTATTTCACCATCCACTTCCTTTTATCTTACATTCTTTTAAAACTTCCTTTTCTCTACTTCTCCTTCCACCTTATCCCCTCTCCCCTTCCCCACCCATCTCTCACCCTACCCCTTCTTCCCTGCCACCTCTTACTACTACTACTACTACTACTACTGCTGCTGCTAGACAACCCCCCTTTTCACTTCCCTTCCCCTCCTCTATCATTCATCCACCCACTAACGTGACACCGTTTCACCGTATATATTCGATTTCGAATTTTCTAAGAAGAAAAGAGATAATAAAAAAGGATGCTGACAAGCAAAGTTTCTTGCAAATTTCACTTTTTTTCAAAGTTATTTAAGTTATGCCTATCTCTCTCTTTCTCTCTCTCTCTCTCTCTCTTCTTTTGTAGCTATCAATTTGTTATTCACAATTTAAAATACATATTACAATTTATTTTTTTATAATTTTCTACAGTATCGGTAAAGTCTGAAACAATTCCCAATATGCATAGCAGGTTAATTTGTACATGTTTCACAATAAAATATTGTTTGCTGCCTTCCATCTGGTATTTTTCTGTCAGAATAGATAATACAATCCCGTTGTCTTTCTTTATTTATCTTTCTAATTAGAAAACTATAGGAAAACACGTGTTTCTTACAAAATTGCGATGGAACAAGTTCATTCTTCGTAATCGCTAATAAACTTTCATGTCCCCTCAGTGGGGACAACCGAGTGCAAAGAGTGAGAAAGAGAGAGATAATCAATGAATGAATGAATGAATGAATGAATAAATGAATGAGTAAAAAAAAGAAGATAAAATAAAATCTCCGTCTATTGGATTACCATCAGGTCCTCGCCACCACCCCCCACTCATCCCCCCACCGCCGCCATCACATCCCCATACTCATCCATTAAATAGTCCGCGTTCCACCGCGAAAAATTCTTTGCACTCGTTATCGAACGATGTCGAGAGCTCGCAAACCAGAGTCGGCCCATAAAACGGTTATTAGGAAAGTTTAAAAGTCGAGAGGGAGAGAGAGAGAGGGAACGGAAGAGAGAAAGAGAGAGAAAAAGAGAGAGAGAGAGAGAGAAGCACCTGTTGAACACAAGAGCCGCCAATGGCAATATTTGAAAAGTTATTCACACCTATTCATTGTCGTCATTATCATCATCATTATAATCATCATCGTCATCCTTGGCATTGTGGTCATCACCATTATCGTCATCCTTGTTTGTCATGAACATCATCGTCGTTCATTTTGTACTTGTTGTGTTGTCATCGTTGTTATCAACGTCATTATTCAACGTTTATCGTTAAAAACGAAAAATAATAGACGACTGTATATATATATATATATATATATATATATATATACGGGCGCGTATAAACGTATAAAGACATATAACAAAAAAAAGAAAAAAAAAAACAGAAAAATTATTTAACGATAAAAAACAAAGAAAAATAATTATAAAAATAATTATACAATATAAATATATAATATAAATAAATAATTATAAAAATAATTATATACAATATGAATATATAATATAAATAAATATATTTTATATATTATATAATATAATATATAAAAAAATATATATATATATATATATATATATAACAATAATAAATTTATCGAGTATAAATGTAGTTTATATAGTTATAGTAGAGAATAATCTAATTAAAATCGATGTCTAATCTCATCTCATCTCATCTCATTAACATTCTCTTTTCTAAAAATAATTTGTCGACATTCTATTTTCATCTAGGGTCAAGATTTTCAAGAAAGAAAGAAAGAAAGAAAGAAAGAAAGAAAGGGAATATAAGAAGTGCGAAGTAAAAAACAACGTAAAAAAAAAAAGGATGTTTACGAGCAATACTATCGGACCAACGGGATCCTTTACCATCACCCTAACGGTCGTATGGGGTTTCTTCGTAGCCCCTTAAAACAGCTACAGCTACAGCTGCTACTGCTGCTACTGCTGCTGTTAGTACTTTTACGTTTGTCGACGAATTTGGGATTGAAATCGGTAGACCCTAAGGAGCCCTGCTTGCCTGCCTGCCTGCCTACCAACCAATTCCATGTGTTTCCACTTTGGTTACGGTGAAATGTCGACAGAGAAAGAGGGATAATATAAATGAAGAAAGAGTAAGAAGGAAAAAGTAAGAGAAAGAGAAGAAGAAGAAGAAGAAGGAGGAGGAGGAGAAGAAGAAGCACGTGGGTTCTTTTAACATACGATTAAAACCGTGAACTCGACGAGTTTGCTTTCATTAAAACGTTTCCCCCTCCCCCTGTCCCTGCCCCTCGCCCCTCCCTCCCCCGCCCAGCCCTGCCCCCGCCACACCACTACTGAAAATCTTTTTTAAGATACACGTGTTAAGCAATAAGCGTATGTGTGTATATCTTAAAAAATACTAAACGATTTACGACTATTTGATGAGATTTCACAGTCATTTTAATATTATATTATATAATATATTATTATTATTATTAGTATTATTATTATTATTAATATTATCTTAACGAGACATTTTAAATCTTAATTTTCGTGCCTGTGAATATTTGAATATCAATTATATTATTTATTTAGCATTTTAATTCGTGGTTGGTAATCAATTAACACGTTACGTGAATAAAGTTGAAATGTCAATGATAAAAATTTAATCTTGGAGAAGAACCGGTGAATTATTAATTTACACGTAAAAAAATAAAAAAAAATAAAATAAATAAAAAAAAAAATAAACAACACATAATTATTAAATAATCTATCACTTCTTTCTTATCATTTATATTTTATTACTTTTTTTTTTTTTTCAAACTGTTCTTACTGAAAAGATATTGAATTCTTTGACTTTTGTTTTTCCAAATACCTAAATCAAAAAAGTAACGAAGGAAGATGACACCCAAAAAAAAAGAAAAAAGAAAAAAAACCGATCCATTAAGAGCAAATGTACTTCATAGAAAGATGACGAGTAAAAAAGATAAAGTCGGTTGTCGATAAAGATTATCTTTTACAAAGCTACCCATCAACTGCTTACTTACTTGCTTACTTGCTTTACTTGCTTTACTTGCTTGCTTGCTTGCTTGCTTGCTTGCTTGCTCACTCGTCCATGATTTGATAATCTTCTTCGAAAATAGAACGTGTCTTTAATCACTTTAAGAAAAAGAAAGATCGACTAACCGCGTTCTAGAGGTCTAATAACATCTTTTTAGAATTTATTTATACATCCTTTCTCTCTCTATCTTTCTCTCTCTCACACACACACATACATAGATATACATACACGCTCTTTGCTTTATGTTGAATTTCCTTTTATCAAGGTAGAGAAAAAGAAAAGCAAAAAGAAGTTGCACTTTCTAACGGATATCCGAACGCAATATCGTGGTTGAGCGTTGTACTACCTCTAACCGATAGATAAGGGCTAGGATGAATTCACTCGATCGATAATAAAATTCGTCGGTGCAGAAATGGCCAATGTCATGTATAACCTAATTTCAACGAGGCGAAGAGATTAGCCCTGTTATTAACGATCTGACCATGTAATATCGCTAATATCGCTAATATCGATTACTTATGTACAACTAAATCATTTATTTTTCATCAATACATAAACAATATATATCTTAGAACACGTTGAAAACGTTTTAAGATTATTAGAAAAATCTTCTTAACATTTAAACGTATTCTAAATCGATTACAAATATGTCCCAAAACTTGCTTTGATCGAAATGAAAAATGAAATAGGTTCAAATCCTTTTCTTTTTTTATTTCCATCAATTATTTCAAATGGTAATATAATCGTAAAATACTAACTGAATATTTTTACATTTTTCGAAATTATCGAAGTAAATTACTACTCTATTAATTAATGATGATTGCATTTTTTTTTTTTTTTGTGAATTCTGTTAGAAAAATGAATTTTCAATATTACGAATTAAGTATCAGGTCATTAAATATAAAATGTCCGATTTCAAGATGAAAAATAATTCGAGTATAGAGATCATTAATCTGTCAATTAATTACAAACAAATGTTGATATTATTTCGATACCCTTTTTATTTCCCCCCCCCTTTTCTTTTATTTGTAAGAATTTGAAAATTAACCCCTTATCCAACGTGTGATGATTTGTAAAAATGCTGTTATATATAAGTAATTCGTATTTATATTGAAAAGGCATAAAAATGTATTCATCTTCGTTCATAAATTGAATAAAACAAAACAAGTAATTTTAGTTAAATTCAATTGACATTTAAAATCTCATAATTACTAATATGATACATATTTTTGTTTATTTGTTTTTATAAATATTCACACGATGGGTTTAATGTTAAATCATTGATTTGTTCGAAAAGTAATTATCATTTTGACCTGACATAATTTCATGCATTACTTGATGCAAACTGACAAATCAAATCACGTGAGATTGATGAAAGATGAAAATTAATCAAAAATTTCACTGTATTACGACCACTTAAAAGACCTAGGGTTTCATTTTAAAAACAGAAATTATCTTCATTTTCATACACACACATAAAAAATGGAATTACTTTCCAAACAAATCAATAAAACAACTTTTGGGGACAATAATATTGTACGATAAGATATGACAATTAAAAAGAAAAAATGACTTACCATGACAGGTGCACGAAACAGCGTTTCTGCTACGTTACTACTATGCGAGTGTGTGTGTAGACGATAATGCCTATCCTGGGTTCCTCTAACAGGACCGACATTTCCCTGCTCTGTTTGTATAGACATTGCAAGGCGTTGTTGTCTGTCCCTCTCACGGAGCCTTTCTCGGTCCAGGCTGTAAACAAAAAAAAAAGATAAAATTTCATCTCCGTTTAATACTCGTCCTTCGAATTACATTAAACAAATCATTTTATTATTTATTTCATTATCGACCATACTATATATATAAAAAAAAAACAAAGTGGTGAATGAAACGAGTAACTCGTTTGAAGTACCCCTCCCCCACATATCCCACATGTCCCACATATCCCACACCATGCATCTCCCCCCCCCCGCCGCCAAGTTAACAAACTTCTACTATTCTCTCTTTTTTATATATTATTATTTGATATTATTATTCTTGTATTATATTAAAATATTTTCTATGTTACATATATATATATATATATATATATATATATATATATATATTATTTATCGTAATAAATAATTATTAACGTTAATATATGATACGTGAAAAGATATTTGTTTTTTTTTTTTTGGTATTCGTCTGTTTATTCCATAAAAAAATATTTATATCGCGAAATATCTGTTCGAACTTTAAATTCCGGGACTTTAAAGAAGTTGATCGATCTCGTTGCATGTAATTTCAATTGCATTATTATTATTATTATTATTTACATTGGAAACAAGTATAATAAACGATGATATAATTTTGACAATTGATTATAAATTTTGTAATATAAAATTTTCAGAGATTTCAATCAAATTATTTTCCATCCCCCTTATTATGGTATATACATTTTCAAATGCAATTATTGCAGGATTTCGATTGTAACGTCGTTATAGATTTTTATTTTTTTTTTTTTTTTTTTTTTTTTTTTTTTTTTTTTTAATAATAATTAATTATGTAACAGTTAAAGAAACTTTTACTTGAGAAAAATCTACGAAACGTAATTTAGAAATTTTGTTCACAAAATTTTCTAACAAACTTTTGTCGAAACAATCAATCCGACAATCGAATCGAATATTAGATAAATTCGATTAGAAATCGATTATAATATAAAAATCGTTTAGAAAATAAATAAATATTAAGGTTTATTATTAGAATTATATTCAATAGGTATTTTCTGATTATTATTGTCTTAATAATGAAATATTTTACTACGTGGGCGTTTCTCTTCGGGGCAAAATTTCTGAATGAAAATAAAAAGATAAGAGATAGAGATAGAGAAAAAAAGAGAGAGAGAGAGAGAGAGAGAGAGATAGATAAAATAAAAAAGAAAAAGAAAAATCTCGTTGTAAAGCATAGCTCGAGTAGCAGCTGCAGCTGGGTTCGCTTGAACACCTGTTTAGTAACGTTTCCGGTGAGGAAGAGGACGACGACGACGACGACGACGACGACGACGACGACGACGACGACGACGACGACGACGACGACGACGACGACGACGACGACGACGACGACGACGACGACGACGACGACGACGACGACGACGACGACGACGACGACGACGACGACGACGACGACGACGACGACGACGTCGACGGTGTTGAGCCGATTACATTTAGCAAGAGGAGAAAACTACCAGACGACGATTATGTCAGAGGTTTATTAAAATTCGCGAGAGTTACGAGCTACAAAAGCTTGAAATTCCTAACAAATTTTCTTCTTCTTCTTCCCCTTCTTCTTCTTCCTCCTCCTCCTCTTCCTCCTCCTTCTTCTCCTCCTCTTCTTCTTCTTCTATTCAGTAGTAGTGTTCTATCCAAGAAAATTGGGAACGAGTATCGGATAAGAATTGGCAAGTTTCCGAGAAAATGTTGACACGTAAAATGAATAATAATAATTCACTTTACTTTTTTTTTTTTTTAAATAATTCGTTCAGAAAATTTTTCGTTAATAATCGTAGAAAGTATAACAAACAAACAAAAACCAAAAAAACGAGAGAGAGAGAAGGAAGAGATAAAAGGGGGTGGATTAGGGATGATGATGAGGATGATGATGATGATAGGAATGTTTTCGTTAATAATCGTGAAAAGTATAACAAACAAACAAAAACAAAAAACGAGAGAGAGAGAGAAGGAAGAGATAGAAGGGGGTAGATGAGGGATGATGATGATGATGATGATGATGATGATGGGAATATAGAGAAATATTTAGAATATAATATCAAGAGAAATTCAAAGACTTTGAGAGAAGGCTAACGTTTAGGTTAAAAGTTCATAATCAAAATTGGCCAAAACGCGGGAAATTGGTGAATTTGTACGAAATAAAATCAAAGAGAAAATTTATCTTCAACGGGATTCGTTCGAAAGAGAAGGGGAGGAGGGGTGAGTTGCGGTAAAACCCCATCGACCGATGGAATCAAATGCAAGAGAGAAAGAGATAGTCGAATCTACACAACTTTTGTTTATAGTGTACTCCTCCTCTTTACACACGGGTTTTCCCCGATTATGTGAGTTGTTCTTGAATAGGACCCACCACACCTCCCTCTTTGCGCTACCAATTGCTAAAGTAAACCTCGACGATATTTGAAAAGTCAAAATTATATTCTACGTGAACATGGGGATAGATTACAAATTTCACGTCGAGACTTATAATTATTGTTGTTATTATCTCATCTACGATTTATCCTATGAGATATATAATTACGTCATAATTATGAATTAAATAGAATAAATAAATGAAAAATAAAAAAGGAAAAGGAACAAGTGAAAAGAAAATAAACATACATTGTAATAGAATACTAAAAAAAAAGTAGGGGGATCCTGTAAGAGGGACGCGCCAAAGAATTTTCGGGGACAGGAAACTTATGTAGTCACGTGATTGCGCGCGAATGAATGAAACATTTGAAATAGTACAAAAGTTGTATATAGTAATAGTGAATAGTGTATGTGGGGGGGTTGAGTGGTTTGAATTGGTTTGAACAAATGATGAAATAATGAATTACATCAAATACAAAAAATATAAACCATAATTTGAACCATATTTATCAAAAAATGAACCATATTTAATGATAATTAAAAAAAAAATTTATAATTAAAATAGAATAGGTTAGACCACCCCAAAAGAAATTATAATAAATTCAAAAAGTAAAAAGATTCAATCAAAAGGTTTGTGATTTGATAAAAGGCATTCAGTAAGAATAAGAAATAATAATGATAAAAAAAAAAAATACTCAAGTATCGTCTAAAAAATTCTATAATCAATCGAATAATAAATTATTTATAAATAGAACAAATGAAGAGCAACAACAACACCAACAACAGAACAATGAGATAGCAGAATATTGAAAGTAGACAAACTGTTGTATAATATATTGATATTACAGAAAAATTAATAGAAGTCAAAGAAAAAGAGAAAAAGATAGAAAAAGAGAGAGAGAGAGAGAGAGAGGAAAAATGGTGAATAAAAAAAAAGTGATAAGAGAATATCGGAGTATACGTAATAGATACGCGACACCGATCACGAACGAACAGCACTATATATATATCAGTATTATTTGAACGGTCTGAACATCGCTGATAAGAGCATTATCACACGTCAAAGAGCACGTTGGGACTTCTTCAAACGAATTTCATCCTAGTAATACTCTCTCTCTTTCTCTCACTCACTCACTCACTCTCATTCTCTCGTATAGTCACTCACATACGGCATTTGCAACGTGGTAAAAATTTCCACTGCACTATCAAAAAGAAAAGATATAGATATTTTTATCAAAGAGAAGAAAAGACAGAGACAGAGAGAGAGAGAGAGAGAGAGAGAGAGAAGAGAACAGAGAGATAAAGAGAGAGACAAAACTACACAGGAAGAACATAGAAATATATTCAAAAGTTTCCCTTTCGGACAGAAAAATCAAGAGAGAAATAGAGTGGGGGGAGGTTAAAAAAAAAAAGAGGGGCTTGGGGACAATTAAAATTGGACGAAAATCAAAGAAAAACCTATTATAGAAGAAGGACGAAAATAAAAGAATCTAAAAAAAGAAAAAAAAGAAAAGAGAAAATTCATAATCGAGCTTATCACGGATAGTTCGCATCATCCTATACGCCATTTCCGTGTTTGTCAGATGAACTCCAGGGGCTTTATCGAATATCCCTGAATATTGTCACAAAGCAAACGAAGTTCATCGAACTAACGAACCATGTGTAGAGAATGGTTGGTTGGTTGGTTGGTTGGTTGGTTGGTACGTACGTACGTACGTACGATGCAAGCACGATTCGTTCCCATCGATGAATTGAGAGTCAAGTTATCTCTTTTTCCACTTCTTTATCTCTTTCTAACTATTCTCATCTATCCATCTATCCATCTATCTATCTATATATATATATATATATATATCTATGTATCTATCTAACTCGTTGAACCATTCGTTCGATTGGAAAACCTTTCGCTATTATATTGCGTATTCTCGTTGCAAAGGGGGGGAAGAGGAAGGGGGAGGAGGGGAGGTAACTGAACAATTTTGTTCAAATTTCATTTTACAATAGAATATTTGACCGAGTGCGTGTACCACGTGTTGTGTATGTGTATGTGTGTGTGTGTGTATGAAAAAAAAAGAAATAAAGAGAAAAAATATAGGATGATTTGTAGATGACGGGCATGCTTGATCAGTAACTATCACTCTTTCAATTAGATTTTTGTCTCTATCTATCTGTCTCTCTCTTTTCCTTTCTCCATCTCTATCTATCGATCTATCTATCTATCTATCTCTCTTTCTTTTTCTCTCTTTTTGTTTCACATCGTTGTTACTGCGAACAAAATCGTTTCGACTATTCGAGTGTTATACATCAATCGTTAACACACACGATTAAAAAAAATTCGTAGTTTCATTTGAAATGACATTTGGGAATGAAGAACAGATGGTGTGTGTGTGTGTGTGTGTGTGTGTCACAAGTTGTTTAACGAATTTATCGTTTGTCATACTTAAACAAAAATATGTGTTAGTTAATATAAAATTTCATTAATTACTTTTTCTTTGTTTTACGTTATTTTTGTCAAAATTCAATTACAAGATTAATGATATATTCTCGTAATCAAATAGTTCGTTACGTGTAAACCCCAAAAACAGAAAAAAAGAAAAATAGACAAAATAGAAGAAGAAGAAGAAGAAGAAGAAGAAGAAAAAGGGGGTGGGGTATATAATTGTCTTTGTCTATTTCTTTTTCTATTTAAACTCATTGTATTCTCTTTTCTCTCTCTCTCTCTCTCTTTCTCTTTCTATCTGTAACAGATGGCGGCGGATAACCGATCGATATTATTTTTCGTACAAAACCTCTCTACCCTTTCCCCCTTCCCCACTCCCTCCCTCCCTCCCTCCCTCCCACTGCCCACCCCTCGCCACCCCTCTCTGGCCCAACACCGTTCGATTATTCGACGCCTGTTCTGGCCACCACCACCACCACCACCACCACCACACTGCGTCTAGCAGGAATATTGCACCCGCAGATAATTAATTCGCGTTAATCGCACACCATTTGAAATGCTAACGAGGAAAGGGATTTTCAAAACCTTGCCACGAGAACCAAGTAAAGAGAGAAAGAAAGAAAGAAAGAGAGAGAGAGAGAGAGAGAAAAAGAAAGAGAGAAATTTATCGAGGATTGAAGAAAAAAAAATGATTCGAATCAACACAGAAAAAGAAAAATATATATGAGAGAGAGAGAGAGAGAGAGAGAGAGAAGAAGAGAGAAGTACCACCCACCCACACTTCGAGTTTCCTTTACTTTCTTAATTTAACTCGATTACGTTGGTACTTAATACCGTTCTTATTTATCTTACGGTAAGAAGTGCTATTAATAAACTCGTCGTAGCTCAATTATGAATACGTAATTACTTTAAATCAAATAGTGGAAAAGAGAGAGAGAGAGAGAGAGAGAGAGAGTTAAAAGGAGTAAAAAGCCACTTTTTAAACTCGGAAAAGTATATATATACTACATTTCAGAATTTTTTTTATGAGAATGTGTTATTAAATGCTAGGTAAAATTTGTTTAAAGGTTTCCATAATATATATATATATATATATATATATATATTTTTAACAACATTCGCAAATATTTTCATTTCAAGTCATCGCAAAATGTTCCAATGTTCGGAAACGGTGTTACGCAAAACCTTAACAATTCATAACCGATTTTATTTGAAATTTATATACCAGAGTTATATAATAATATTACAGGGAGAAGGGGCGGGGGGAGGGGGAGGGGCGTAGGGATTTCACGTCATCTGGTAAATGGTAATTTTCTTTTTTTTTAATATGAACGATTTTTCGCAAAATTTCACATCGACAAACTGATATTAAATATATCAGTATACGTATACGTTCGTTACTTTTTTTTCTCTTATTCATTTATCAAATCAGACAGATAGTCAACCTTTAATTATCAACGACAAAAAGAGTAAAAAAAAAAAAAAAAAAAAAAAAATAGCAAAATGAGTTAATTCACAAATACCACGAGTAAAGTGGAAAAGAAAGAACGTTACTATCGCGACAATAATAATTTATAATTATTATGATGACGACTACAACTACTACTACAACTACTACTACAACGACAACGACAACGACGATGATGATGATGATAATGATAATGATGATGATGATGATAATGATGATGATACAGAACGTTTCTCCTGTCGTTGGCTTTGACGCATGAATAGAAAATGACGTAGAAATTTGAGATATATTTTCCTCGTGCGTCATACTTTATAGTTACACGTGTTTTATTTCAATAATAATCAATTAGTTATCATTTAAATAAATTACTTTAATAATGGATGTATTTAACACCAACGATCAAATATATACAAAATAAATATCTAATATTTTTCGGTGGTTATGAAAGAAGTTTAGGGGTGGGGTTGGGGGGGGGGAGAGCAGGAAAATACAAGAAATTATTTTTATAATATTTAATTTACCAATATTAATATTAATTATTAATTATTAATTTAATATTAATTAAATATTAATTATAATATAATCTATTTAACAACGATAGAGTATACAAAAAAAAATAAATGTAATATTTTTGAAAAAAGGTGGGTGGGTGGGTGGGTAAGGAGGGGGAGGGGAGGGGGCGCTCTGAGGGGAAATAGAAGAAAAGTAATTCGCGTAATTGTAAGTAAACAAAAAAAAATTCAACTCTTTTGGTAGAGGAAGAGGGGTGTGTGGGTGTGTGTTGGGGGGGGGAGGGTTGGTTGGTAATTTATTTGTAATATTTATTAACGATTATATTACTTTTTATTTTACATTGAATAAGAAAATTCATAAGTAAAAGGAGATTATGTTAATC
The DNA here is from genome assembly GCF_049000335.1 of Polistes dominula. Taxonomy (NCBI): domain Eukaryota; kingdom Metazoa; phylum Arthropoda; class Insecta; order Hymenoptera; family Vespidae; genus Polistes; species Polistes dominula. The sequence goes on from NW_028300899.1 coordinate 1,467,193, forward strand.
GTCTTGCGTTTACGTCATATGAAATTTGCAGAAGGAAAAAAGGAAGGAAGGAAGGAAGGAAGGAAGGAAAAAGATGGGAAAAGTGTGATGACGCGTTGGATAAGAGAAAAAAAAATAAAGAGAGAAGAAGAAGAAGTAGAATAAGAAACAAAAAGATGAAGAGAGATAGAAGAGGAGAGAAAAGAGAGAGAGAGAGAGAGAGAGAGAGAGGCCGTCGTCGTTGTATATCGTCGAGAATTCGCGAACTTGCAATCCGCTGTTTAGCCTTCACAAAGCTCAAAATAAACGCGACAAGTCATTCGTATAGTGTTGTTCCATACGCGCGCGTGGATATCATGGATACGTATACACATACACACACACACACATGTGGTTGCACTCGCGTACATTGATATGAGTTAATTTATATACGTATGCAAAACTCGTAAACATATAAATAAATATATTTCAAACGCGTTATATTATACTCTTACTTACTTTCCTTCCTTCTTCGTCGAATACAACTATATTTCCCCACTGTGTGTTTTTTTTTTTTTACTATTCTTTCAAAATTTTTTTTTTCTTTCCTCCACTTTTTATTTTATTTATCAAGAAACGAGAAAGAGAAAGAGAGAGAGAGAAAGATTAAATTCACGTGTATTTAGTATAAAAGGAAACACGTGCGTAAATTGAATATTCACGTTTACGATGACAACAACATTCTGTTGAAACATTTTTCATAGGATATTGCAAATGTATATATTAGAAATAATAATTATATACGATTCTCATTGTAATTTTAATGACTTCAATATCAGTGGTTATCAAACGTTTTTTTGTCCTATTGCTCGCCCCCCCCCCCCGAAAATTAAAAAACAAATGCAACAGCCTCCCTCCCTCCCTCCCTCTCTTTTCCCAAATGCACGTGTGGCCATCATTGTCCCCCCTTGAATCACTTGATCGACCACTTTGAGAACCACTGGTTTAAATATTGATTCTATTTGATTGATTTATTTATTTATTTATTTATTTATTCAACTAATGAAGAAGAAGAAGAAGAAAAAAAAAAAAAGAAGAAAGAGAAGGAATAAAAAATTAATTGCATTAATTGATACGATTACTTCAATATAAATTTCCTATGTGAATGGAAAGTTTTTGAGAACAGTTCGTGTGTCATCCATGTGGCTAGAATGAATTGTGTTAACGAGTACGCGAATGTATGATGCGTGTGTGCGTATACGTGTGCGTGTACGTGTGTGTGCTTGGTTTATCTCTCTCTCTCTCTCTCTCTGTGTGTGCGCGCGCGTTTCTTTCTACCTTTTTCTATCTTTTTTTTTTTTTTTTTTTTGTTCGTTTTACAGTCATCGCAGCGAGAAAGCTAAGTCTCGTTTACAAATACGCGACAGGCGGATCGGGTTAAACGAGGTAGATTGGCACTTTTGATCCTTTGCCAATGTTCGGGTGTGTCCGTTGAGAAAGAAACGAAGCAAGCGTTCGTCAAATCATCCTGAACGTTTTCATATTATCGATTCTCCTCCAATCATTTTGTTCTATACCAGTAGTGATATAATAATATAATAATATATTACATATTTTGAAATATTTATCTATCATAATAATCTCATCAGATTAAAATCATTTTATATATATATATATATATATATATATATATATATATATTTTTAATTTTTATTTATTTGTTTATTTATTAACAAGTACCATTATTGAACCAACATAACTTACTTACTTCAAGTACAAAACCCAATAAGAGACTATTACTTATATTTCATTTGATTATTTCCTATATACATACTAAATAGCTATTATTATGGCATTTTTCCATACAGTCCACCATAAAACCGCAAGTGGTGTATGTAAAATTCTAAAATTCCCAAATGAATGGGGATCGTTAACCAGTTAATGGATTAATCGATAAATAAATTATTAAATTATGTTTAAAAAAAAAAAAGAATTAATTTCTACGGTTAATAAATATCAAATTTATTACGCGTAAGTTAAGAAAAAAACAGAACACTTTCTTTTTCAAATCATATCCCGGAATTTCCTATAAGAGTTAACCACCACCACCACCACCACCACTACCAACCATTACACGTTAGAGCTGAATCACGATCGAGAAACCTGATGACTCGGTTTCATTGACACTGACACACTGACATCGTTTTAAAGAGGTGGACGAGGTGGTACGACGACCTTCGAAAAGCACAATGCGCACGCGTTTACGTTTAATCTACTTATATATAGTAATAGTAGTAGTAATAGTAATAGTAGTGGTAGGTATCTACGTAGTTTCAAGAAAAACATCAGAGTTTCAAGTCGAAGAAAAAAATATATATAAACGTATCAATCAACACACTCACACACACACACACATACGTCATGATTATTTGGTTCATTTTGATCTCGTCTCTACCTATGAACTGTATTAAATAAAAAGAAATATATATATAAAGAATTCTATAAATCGAATTTTGTGCTAAGATAAAAATTAAACGATGAACCAATCAGTCAGTGGGTGGTGGTGGTGGTGTTGGTACGCGAGTTTACGATTCTACTTGCCGATTTACGAATAGAATTTCTAAAATAATCCGATGAGTCTCGAAAAATTCTACTAGAGTATGATGAATCATTCGTTACTATTTCATTGAACGAGAAGAGAGAGAGAGAGAAATAGAGAGAGAGAGAGAGAGAGAGAAGAGTAAGCAAGGAAGCACCGAATTCAACACAAATATGGGTTTCGGTACAAGGGGGTGTGTATATCAGTAGGTACATTCTGAATTCAATGATAACGTTCATCTTCTCCTCCTTTCGTCTTATCGAACTCGCATAACTTTCCAATATTACCTACCTCCAACTTCGACTATAATATCTGTATAAACTGGTACTGCTTGGTAAACAGCAACTTCGAATAAACAACTAAATACATATATAGCTATGATGGTACCATAATATTTAATAGTACTAGTAGTAGTAGTAGTAGTAGTAATAGCAGTGGTACCAACAATTCGACTTGATCTTACGCAATAACTCGAATTTCTACTTTACAAGAAAATAACACATCTCTCAAGCGAATTAATTGATAATAACAAATCATGATCGATCCTTATCGAAAGATGCTAAAACGATTACAATATTCGCACACGTGGCAACAAAAAAAATATTATAATTAATGATATGTAAAAAAAAATATGTATATATATATATATATATATATATATATATATTCTGGTAGAATAATAAAATGGTAGAGTTCATGGATAATCGAGAACAACAAATTCGTCTTATTCCTAATTTTATACGTTTTTTTTGTTTGGGGGGATGGAGGAGGGGGTTTATTAAGTGGTTCGAAAAAGTCGTTTCGTTTTTTTTGCATTAGTTGATGCAAACTGACAATTAGTAATATACATGAGAATCAATCGAGAGATTAAATTTATCAAAAATTCAACTATTTATGATCACTTGAAAAGATTTAGGTTTAATCTCGTAGCAAAAATTATTATCTTCATTTTTATTAAATAAAAAAACGAAACGACTTTTCGAATCACGTAATTATTAACATTGAACAACATATTATCATTTGTTTGTATATCCAATGAAATAGCCAAATTATTCGTCCATTTGTTGCGCAAATACTTAATAATGCATATTTAAGATTTATATGGTTTTTCTCATGGATATGTCATTGTCAGAACTGGACCAAATTGAAATGGGATCACACGGGAAGTACTTAGATTTCAAATAAAAAAAAAAAGACAAAAGAGAATCATCAAAATCGATTAAAATACAGTAGAAAGTTCTGAGGTAACAAACATTAAAAAAATACAGTCGAATTGAGAACCTCCTCCTTTTTTTTTTGAAGTCGATTAAAAATCGGGTTTTTTTTTTTAATTAGTGCTGCATTTATTTCGTTCGATCGAACAAAGATATATATATATATATATATATATATATATATATGTACACGCGTTTACTATAGAAACGAGAGAGAGAGAGAGAGAGAGAGTTACCATCTAAATCGTTACGTAAGTCATTTAATCGTACCGAATAGAAAAAGCACGAAACTGTGTCGTCTCTTGGGTACTCTCGTTATACGTACTCTATTCAACGTGACTGGGAATGACAAAGTAAACTTAAATAAACGAGAGAGAGAGAAAGAGAGAGAAAGAGGGGCAATACAAAGAAGAAGAAAGATCTTCATTTAGCGAATAGTTATTAGCCATTTTGATTTATCTTTAAAAGATATACACAAAATGTGAGAAAATACGTGGAAAAATTATCGAACAATTTAATAAATAATAAATAAGTATTTACTTTCAAAAAGATCAACTTTATTAATAATATGTGTTCATTTCAAATCTACACAAAATATTAAAAACAAAACATTCAATTTTTTTAACACATTAGATTTACCGATGTTTTGTTCATTATTTTTCTTAATGATTTAATAATATTGTTTGAATGAAGAGGATTGAGTAAATGAATGCAACTAATATTTACGTATATTTCATTACGTAACTCAAAAAAAAAAAATCCAATATAAATTTTTTTTAAAAAATAGTATTTCAATTTTATAAATATGTTCAATGAGTCAAATTGGCTCAATTTGTAAATCTAATGTTAAACGTTCATTGTCTATATAATATAACTTGAAAAATATTATATGACTTGATTAGTTTTTATTATATTATCGGATATAGATAAGAAAATATAAAACGTTTGTATAGATTAATGCTATTTTTAAAAAAAAAAAAAAAAAAAAAAGGTAATCTAATGTCAAATAGTTCGTATAGTACCTATAGCGAATCAATTCTAAGAATAAGTTTTGAATAATGTCGTTAAGATGGTAACAATTCTAAGAATACATTTCATATATCGTTGATCTCTTACATAGTACACACACACACACATATACACACATGATACGTAAAAATAATTTCAATTATTCGATAGATTCATCAATGACTTAATTATTATAGAATAAATGTAAGTTGTAAATATGTAATCAGAATAGAAGCCAAAGATCGAACGGAATTTACCTATTTTTTTTTTTTTCAATTCTTTTTATTCTTTTGCTCTCTCTCTCTCTCTCTTTTTCTCTCTCCTACCATCTTTTTACCGAAGCTTCTGTTTCGTTTCTAAAATGACATGCAGATCCGTACTCGAAATCAAATGCAGTCCAGATGTACGCAATATATTCGAAAGTCTGGCACCGATCCGACCATAGAGCACAGCAACCAACCAACCAACCAAGCAAACTAGGAGAAGGGCATCTTTGTGTGTTTAAGATTAATAAGTTAACTCGACCACTACAAATAACGAAGTGGAAGTAGAAGTAGAAGTAGAAGTAGAAGTAGAAGTAGAAGTAGAAGTTACGACGATAGTTTCTTACCGAAAGAACGGAGAGGGAGATATAACCCTAACGAGTATACACAATGTTATCGGGAGAAATAACCTCCTACAACCACCACCCCACCCACCCACTCACCCCTGTCGCATTACCAACCACCATCACCACGACCACCCACTCAAACTCCCGCGTCCCACTTCCTCTTCCTTCACCTACTACTACTCTCTCTTATTTCATTGAACGAGAGAGAGAGAGAGAGAGAGAGAGAGAGAGAATGTTAGATGACGATGCTTAAAACGAAGTGCTGCTTATATCTACTACTACTACTACTACTACTACTATTACTACTTGGTTTGCAGTAAATTGACTTGCACGTTACACGCATCATCGCTTCCTTCTTCCTATATTCATCTAAAAAAAAAAAAAAAAAAGAAACTCCTACTTTGCTGTGTAAAAGAAAAGAAAATGGTGCTGGAAGAAAGAAGAGGAACAGAGATAGTGTATGGAATATATCGGAAAATAAAGAAAAAGGAGAAAAAGAGTATCTGCAAAGTTGCATAAGAATTTATACGAACACGTTGCAATGAGTTAAGTTAATAAGTGGCACGAAAGAACGAACGAACGAACGAACGAACGGGCGGGGGGGGAGCGGGGGGCATGGCTAAGCAGAAATTACGTGCAATTTTAATCGACGCGCCTAGGGGAAGGTCATATATAAAGTGTATAATCTATTCTGAAAGAGAACGAGAGAGAAAGAGAGAGAGAGAAAGAAAGAGAGAGAGACGATAAAGTTGTTAAGAGAGAGCGCGCACATTCATTTGCACGGAAATAATATATCCACATTTCTCTATTTTGATTTTTTTTTTTTTTTTTTTTTCTATATATATACATATATTTCTTCCTATATAGATACGAAAAAATTGGATTTGACATTGAAAATAATTTTAATTTTAACATGATATAGTTATCAATTTATATATAAAATCATTATAATACTATATCCCCACCGCTGTTTTTCTGTTTTTTTTTTTGTTTTTTTTTTTTCTTTAAAATGTAAGCTAATTATTAGAGATTAAATGAGACAGTAAAAGTTTTCCTTTATCATTCTCGGTCGAGTTTGTTATCAAAGTCACGTTATCATCGTCGTTGCTTTATCCCACAGACAAATACTTGTTACGTTCTTACACTAGTATCTTTTATATATATATATATCGTTTCTTTACTACGATTTTTAGGTCACAATTGAATAAAATAAACAGACCCAATGGGAATAATAACAATAACGTGTTTTACATTGCAATGCAATAACAATTGTTCTAAATGTACCTATTATTAATTAAGATTTATTAACACTAGATTTACGAACTGAGCCAATTTGACTCATCTCAAATTTTTTTTTGATACATATATACAAAACTTAAATATTTGTGAAATATATTTAAATATTAATTCCTACCCTCTACTATTCAATCTTTCATTTAACACGTTCACGCCGGCGTGTACCACCGGTGGCCCGCGCTAGACTGTCCCATCGGGGCGGCGTGTACCACCGATGGCTCGCGCTAGACTGTCCCCATCGGGCGGCGTGTACCACCGGTGGTCCACCTTGGTCCACGTTTGAACAAACAAAAAATCACGCGCCGTCAGATGAAGCACATCTTAGATTTCGAGTGCCGCCCCACAGCGCAAACACTGAAAATCGGCCCCGGCGTCAACGTGTTAAACATTGGTTGTAAGTCATTAACACGTTGCCGCACACTTTTAATTTGACGATCGTGCTTAGAAATACGAAGATCGGACGGCTATAGCCGTCATTTGCGGCAATGGGTTAAAAAAATATTGCACAAAAGATCCGTTAATTGTAGTGTTAAAAACTGATGATAATTAAATGATTAATTATTGAATGAAATATATTCCACTTTGGATTAATAATCTCAGGAGAGAAAGTTTACCTTCGTGAAAGAGAGTTGAGAAAAGTCTTGTAATAGCGTGCATCGACTCCATCGATTTTAACAACCACGAGAAGTTACCTTTTTCCTTTTGTTTTTCTTTATTTTTCAAGTATATTCTAGTAGTAGTAGTAGTAGTAATAATAATAATAGATATTAGATACTTCTTAAAAGAAGGAAACGGGAAAAAGTACGTCGTTTGGTTTTTTCTCCTATTTTTCGCTGATTTCTCTTCGGTGGAAAAATACCATATGCGTGCTTAACTTATGCGCTTGCGTCCATGCGTGAGGTTTTGTGCGTGCCTGTACGGATCCATGTCTCTATGTATATGTGTATATATATATGTATATGTCTGTGACTCGATTGAGAGCGTTTTCTTTTTAATTAATCGAGCACACACGATGATACTCGAGACCGATCTCGTTAAATCTTTCAATTGCTACGAAGCTCTATCGTAACGTAAAAAAAAAAAAAACAATTACTGTTTTTTAAGCACCTTAAAAAAAAAAAAAAAAAAAAACAAAAAAAAATTTTTTAAAATTAAAAGAAACAATGAAATACAAAAACAAAAAACAAAAAGATAATTTTTAAATAAAATATAATTACAAATACTCAACAGTTATTATTATACGGAATTAATTAATTGAAAAAGAAAGAAAGAAAGAAAGGAAAAAAAGGTTATCTATCTTTCTTGCAAAACACGTTATCAATATCGACGATAATTTTTACAACATAATAGAATAAAAATTTCAATTGTTTGTAATAAAAACTATCCCCCCGTTGTAAATATTTTTTATTGACACACATGAAAAAAAAAAAAAAAAAAAAATACGTTTCAATAACTATATTAAAATTATCAATAATCAATTTTGTCCAAAAATACTTGGATTATTTTGTTCTAGTTTTCTTTTCTTTTTTTTTTTTTTTTTTGGAATAAAATAAACTATTTAAAGAGAGAGAGAGAGAGAGAAAACAATGAATAAGAGTATAGGTGGTAGCAAAATATTAAATATTCATTTAAATGTATTATAAAATGTAAAAATAAAGTAGTTACGAGAACGGGAGATAAATATTCAAGAGGAAACAAATTTATCAAACTAATTAAGATAAAAAAAAAAGAAAAAAAGTAAAAATTAAATTTGTCAACAGTTGTGTAAGAAAAAGAAAAAGAAAAAGAAGAATAAGAAATCGATGTGTTAATATTTTTTTTCGACCAGAGCACATCCTTAAACTTTATAAAACTCTTCTTTGTAAACTCGTGCCACGGTACTTCGGCAGCCATTTTTAAAAGGAAACCGAGTAACAACCTCTTCCGTAATAAACGTTGCCTGCCTGTCACTTACATAACCCAAAACTTAGAACGCGGGAATATAACGGAGAAAATCAAGAAAAAGAATCGACGAAGAATGCCGATGACGGCAAATATTACAAATTTGCAATTTCTTCCACTGGGTATGATTCTACTAACATTTAAACGATGTATAAAATGTCTCCCTTTTTTTTCTCCCATTCCCCGCCGTCCTCTTTCCCCTTCCATTACCGCGCGTTCTCTCCATCTTTATATCTGTCTGCATTTCTTTCTTTCTTTCTTTTCTTAACTTCCTCGGATAGAAGAAGAAGAAGAAGAAGAAGAAGAAGAAGAAGAAGAAGAAGAAGACTAACCTTTCGACCTCGCTCGAAGCACTAGCGTGACGTCATCGGTTAACATCTTCACCATAAACGATTCCCGCCGGCTGACCGACACGAACGAGATCGAACAAATAATAAATTCGATAATAACCTCTTTCCTTATTCCTTTTCTCCTTGAAATACGAATACGAAAATAATATATATTTTTGTCTTTCTTCTCACTCACTCTCTCTCTCTCTCTCTCTCTCTCTCTCTCTCATCCACACGAATTTTAATATTAAAATATTTCTTTTTGAAAAAAATATAACATATAACAGTTATAATAATAATAATAATAATAATAATAATAACAATATAAAGAATATGAAATAATAATTAAAACAAAATAATAATAAAAACAATAATAATAATATTAATATAAATTGAATCATTAATTACACGTAATCATTTCTATTTAATATAATATAATTAAAATTAAATTCAATATATATGAATAATAAAAAAAAATACATAAAAAAATATATATATATATATATATATATATATATATATATATATATATATGTATAATTAATTAAAATAACATTTCTATTTAATGATAAATAATTTTGTACGAGGTGGGAAAAGAGAAAAACATAAAAAAAAAATCATCCCGTTTCTCTTAAGATAATTCTCGAGCATTGAAATCACCAGAAAATGTTGTTTCGGACATTAAAATAAAATAAATAAAAACAAAGAGAGAGAGAGAGAGAGAGAGAGAGAGAGAAGTGAGGTGAAGCATAGAGAAGAATGAAAGGAAAATAAAGTGGAAGAAACAAAGGAGGAAGAAAAAAAAATGCCTTGCAGCAGCAGAGATAGAAACACACAGAGAGTGCCGATGGTATGGTGGTGGTGGTGGTGGTAGTTGTGATCCAAGTGTGCCGTTGTCACGCGACACACGGCGAGAAAAGAAAAGAAGGGGGAGGAGGATAAAAGACGGGGAGGAGTCAGAGGAGAGTGAGTGAATCATGGTTGGGCACAAAAGCTAAAGCACGCGCGCGCTTGAAAGTCCTACGAAATGGTGACGACGACTACGACTACGACGACTACGACGACGACGACGACGACGACGATTCTCGACGAGCCGCCATGACCACCAACCCACAGCGAAATCAAACGGGCGTCATAATTTTACGCGTTCTCTCTAACATATAAGTATATATATATACAATAATAATAACACGAAAAGAATAAGAGAAAAAAGAATGATAAAAAGAGAGGGAGAGAGAGTTGCGAGATAAGAAATGGTAGAGAGTAGTATCATTATTATCATCATTATTCGACACACTAAACATGCTTTGCTTGCTTGTTGGGTTGCTTGCTTGGTTGGTTGCTTGCTTGCTTGTCTTGTGCGTTCATCGTGATTCGCCCAAGGAAAAAACAACATGGCGGCACGTGTTCCAACCAAGAGAAGATATAACTAGTCGAACACATTTCTAAGAAAATAATATTTTTCTAATCCCCACTATTCTTCCACGAAATTTAATAATCTTTATCGTTTCCTGTTCTTCTTCTTCTTCTTCTTCTTCTTCTTTTTACTAGTATTTATTAACTTATTCAATTCCTTGTAATAATTTTATTATTTAAACGTCTAAAAAAAAAATCTTTTTCTTGTGTATAATATATAAAATACTTCTTCTTTATTTTTCTCTCTCTCTCTCTCTCTCTCTCTCTCTCTCTAAATATTTTTATATAATAATATATTCATATATGTGAATATAAAAATGTTAATCTTTATAATTAAAAACTCACGTTATCAAGTTGTATTGTTAATTTTGCATAAATTCCTTTTTTTCTTGTTTGTATTTTACGATTACATTTCGTCCACGCGTATATATAACAAAATAAACGTTAAATGATATTTAATTTTTAATAGTTGGTATATTAAAAAGAAATCAAATATTATTAAACGTAGATATTTATTACACGATCATTTGATAAAACGATACTCACACGAAATACTGTTATCAAATATTGATTGTGTCGATTCAAATTAACAGACTGAATAATAGACAAATTAAATAGAGAAAAAAAGAACGCAAGTTAGTTAAAGATTCAAATATGACAGCACAGTGCGTGAGACGCGTTCTAGATAATAACGATGATCCTAATGAGTAACGATTGTCCCATCCACTGTCAAGTAAACAAGAAAGAATGTTGGCATCATAAGACGACGACGACGACGACGACAACGACGAAAGAAAAAAGACACGTAGTAAAACTTACTTACTTACTAACTACATACATGCATAAACTATACACATATAATACGTGCATAAGAACAAGTGTTAGTACCATTTGACTGTACACCTAATGCATTTGTGTGTGTGTGTTTGTGTAAATGAATACATCGATAAAAAAATCGAAAGAAAGGATAATATTATAGAGTAAACAATAACAAGCTAGCAAAAAGATAAACAACGAAGCTTAACATTAGTAAATATCGTGAGTTTGTAAATATCAAATAAAAAGCAACATGGTTGGACGTTTAAAAAGACCTAAATATATACGAATAGAATATAGACAAGTTTAATAGAGAGAGAGAGAGAAGAAAGATAAAGGAAGGTAGGTAAGTTGGAATAAGATAGGTTAAAAAATTGTGAAATGGAGTGGGAGGGAAGGAAGGAAGGAAGGAAGGAAGGGGGAAGGAGATCGATACAAGTTTTTTTCTCCAGTTATGTCACAAGTGACAAAGAACAAAATATATATATATGCTGGTGGTAGGAGTAATAAAAACAAACACATAAGAAACAAAGATAAATGCAATTTCGAACAACGGATAGGAAAAAGGAACGAAGAGTTAGAGAGAGAGAGAGAGAGAGAGAGAATGAACATTTCTCGATTTCGAATAACAACTACTAACCTTGCGTTCAAGGGCAAAAAGCCCGTGCGTTGATGAACGTTGTTGCTTCGTTCAAATATAATTTCGACGTGATGGCGTTGAAAATAAAGGAATTATTAGGTGGCGGATTTGGGTGATAATAACGCAGGAAATGGAGAAGGAGAAATAGATGATAGAAAAGCGCGCGATCGTCTAATGCAAAGAAAAACGAGACATTAGGTATGGATCTCGTAATAGGAAGAACAATTTCGTGTATGGAAATCACTCTCATGCTTTTCTTTAACGATCCTCTTCCTTCCTTTTAGATTTCCTTATCTTCTCCTCTTCCTCCTCTTCTTCTTCTTCTTCTTCTTCTTCTTGTTTTTTGTTCTTTTTCTTCTTTATTCTTTTCTATCGGATTAAATTGATCCAGGATAAAGAAAGATATTTTCCCCCGACAAAAAAAAAAAAAGGAAAAAATTAACGTCTTCTTGTTATCACGAGACTCTCTCGCATGAGAGGAGCGGCTAATCCAGAAACGCGCGCTCCTCTCCTCGCGAGGAAACACACAAACACACACACACTCGCACTTATTAAAAATCGTATTATCGTTGTAAAAACTGTGTACTATTTTATCATCACTATAGGAGCGACTAAAGATGAACTGCGATAAAATGACAGCGATAACGATGTGACGACGACAACAACACAACCAACTACTACGACGACGCGACGACGACTACGATGAGACAATGACGTTTGTTATTGATAACGCATACACCGATGTAAATGAAATAAAGTAATAATTTTAAATGAACACAAACACGCACGTACACTGGAGGAACGAATATATCGAGTAGCACGTATATATATATATATATATATATATATATATATATATATATATATATATATATATAGAATATTTTTCTAATTGTATAGAAAACGTAGTTATCAGCTCACTCTCTTTCTACTCTATCCCCCACTCTTTAATAATTCCATCAATCACCAAAAATATACGTGACATACGCATGCACGCGTATAACGCGTATACGTACACGAACACACACACTCTCTCTCTTTCTCTTTCTCTCACTCCTTCTCTCTCTCTCTCTCTCTTTTCTCTCTATTAAAAAATAACTGGCGTTACGAGGAACAAATATCGCATAACGTTCGTATAAAATATGTACGTGTGTACATTGATTGATGAAAAAAAAAAAAAATAACTAATAGACGAATTCACTGATAGAGATGACAAATCGTGAGATAGATAAAGATAGACACCGACAGTCTGACATCGTAAGAAAAAAATAAGAGAGAGGGAGAGAGAAGATAAAAGAAAGATATACACGAGTCATGGAAGAAGACGTCATCGAACGGTGAAAAAGAGAGAGAGAAAGAGAGAGAGAGAGAGAGAGAAAGAGAGAGAGAAAAAGATATATACACGCACGGAAAAAAGTAGAAGATGGACAGCAGACAGAAGAGACACAGAGAGAGACAGAGAAGCACGCTGGTGGTGCGTGCGCGCGCGCGCGCACTGCTCCGAACGAGACGATCGTCGACGAGAAACTGGCACCTTCCGGTCGAAAGGAGAGGCGCGCGCGCGATGTACATAGGGAGATGGTGAACGGGGGGCGTGAGGAGAGAAGAGAACAGACTGGGTGGTAGAGTAGGAGGAACCGATAGAGTTGGTGTATGTTGAGAGTACAGAAAGAGAGAGAGAGGTAGTGTGCAAGTATACGTAGTATATATATATATATATAACACGCTATATAACGCGTGCCAAAAGAGCAAGAGAGAACGATGAATAAAAGAGAGAGAGAAAGAGAGAGAGAGAGTAATCCGCGACACTAGCGACCACCAACACCAGGAACGGCGGGTACCAACTATACTTTGCCGCAAAAGCTCGCTCGAGGCACCACACCAGAGAAAAAAGCACGTACCGATGGAGAGGAGTATTGTCGGAGGGGAGGGCAAAACGACGGATGGACGAAGAGAGCAAGAGACCAAAGAAGAGACAGACTGAGAGAAATAGAAAGAGAAGGATGGAAGGAGGGTGGGAGGCGCGTATTCGACGGTAGTAGGAGGGAGATTATCAAAATGGCCGCGCACGCCACCTCTCCCCACTCCGACTCGCTTCACCTTCTCATCCTCCTCCTCTACCTTATTCTCATCCTCATCTTCCTCCTCTTGCACGACCACGACGACGACGACGACGACGACGACGTCGACGTCGTCGTCGTAGTAGTTCGACCGACACGCCGCCTCGCGCGGAAACCGCCAGGCGAGCACCCGAGACCGATATAATAGTGCCGGACTCTTCTGACAGCCGTAAAAGTGGTAGTAGTACTCTGTTTATAGTCACTCCTCACCCCGCTATACCACTCATTCGTATTCTCTTTCTCACTCGCTCTTTTTCGTCGTCATCGTCGTCGTCGTCGTCCCCCTCTTCCACCTACTACTACTACTAACACTAACCCTCCTCCACCCAACCCCCTTCCATCACCTTATTTCTCCTACGTACGTATTATATATGTATATATATATATATACACGATACACGGCCTAGCTCTTGGCCGTTCGCTGTTGCTGCTGTTACCACTAAAAAACTGTACTTCTACCTCTCCACTCTTCACCAACCCTCCTCCTCTTCCTCCTCCTCCACCCACCCATTCTCTTTTTCTCTCTCTATCTCTCTCTCTATACTTTTCTCTCTTCGTCTTTTCATCTCATTCTCTAACTCTTTCTTTTCTTTCGTTTCGGTTCTTTTCTTTTTCTTTTTTTCTTTCTTTCTACTACTAGCTTATACATCCACGCGTGCATACACACACACACACACACACACACACATATATACAATGCCGTTTCAATGTTCGTTCAGTTAAAGTCTATGCAACTTCGCAAAAGTATATTTCTGCTTATCGATAGAAGCAAATCACGTTCCGTTCTTATCTATCCTACCTAAAAGTTATCGAGTATCTTCCATTAGAGAAATAATTATTTGTTTTGTAGCATATAAAAACGACGAAGTCTCTTGGTATAGTAATAATAACAGGACGATTAATAATGTTTATGTCGAAGATCAATGATGATATAACGTGTGAATAAATGTTCATTTATAAATTATGTATGTCTTACCACATAAAATTGTATTAATCAATATCGTTAGGTTGAATTCATTAAAAAAAAAAAAAAAAAAAATAATAAAAAATATCGAAGGTGATCGAAACATCTCAATCATACAATATTAATAATCAATGTGAGGAAGAGAGAGAGAGAGAAAAAAAAAAGATCAAGAGTAAAATACATTTAAAAATCCAAATGTTCGTTGTTCCCCTTATACATGTATAAATTAATTCTTATTGGTATGTAAAAAAGCGAATAGAAGAATTTGAAAAAAAAAAAAAATTAAATTATTGTTATTTTCAAGCGCTAGTAGATAATAATTAAAGATTTATTATGAAAAAAAAAAAACATTCGATATAAGATCGATTATTTCTATCTCTTTGGTTAGTTATCATCGTAACGATTTAATCAAATTTCAAGCTTTGAGATTAATTAAATACGAAAAAAGAAGAAAAAAAATAAATAAATAAATAAATAAAAGATGAGAGAAAAACAGAAAAAAGAAAAAAACGCATCGTAAATATAAATAAATAAATATTATATGAAAAACATAGGTGAAACAAGAAGAAGAAGAAAAAAACAGCGTACATAGGGGAAAAATGATTGCTCTCGGTCAGGCAGACGCCATTGATACGTCGTCGTCGTCGTCGTCGTAGTCGTCGTTGATAGTTTTTCGCTAAATTGCCGCCGTGTTGGGGGAAAACAAAAAAATCCCGTAGTTAGTTAGTTAGTTAGTTATCCTGTCATTCTACTGAATCTGTTGTCTGTTGACAATCGAACGGAGTTTGGTGGTGACCGGGTGCCCTGACCTACGACACGGTATCGCGACTTGTCCTTCGTCGTATCATCCATCCCCCCCACCATTCGGACTATCGTTACGTTACTCTCCTCATCATTCTTTTCCTTTCTTTCTCAAGAGAGGAAAGCAAATATTTATAGGGATAAATTTAACACTAGATTTACGAATGTTTTGTACATTAATTTCTTAATGTTTTAATAACATTGTTTGATTGAAGGGTTGAGTAAATGAATGGAACAACTAATATTTACGTAACTAAAAAAAACTAATATAAGTTTTTTAAAAATAGTATTTCAATTTTATAAATATATAATAATCAAATATGTTCAATGAGTCAAATTGGTACAATTCGTAAATCTAGTGTTAAATCGTTATTATTCCTCTCCTATAGATGTTTTATCAATAGAATCATTTTCTTAAAAAAAAAGAAAACGCAATATAAATTACACAAAAATTGGATAAACGATTAAAGTTCATTTTTTCTTTTCTATTTTTTTTTTTTTTTTTAAATGTACATGATATTTATCTTCTTTCCTTAGAAATTAACCACTAGTGTTAAGATTTAACTTCACGGTTGCTGTACCGTGTACTACAATATTACACTTGTCGAAATAATATCATCACTGAATAGTTTACTATTATTTTTCATTTTACAATGATTCTTTGATATGATGAAAATAATATCAATCTATTTAGGTACCATGTGTTCACCAGGCCTATCGAAGTGGTGATACACATCACTCGCAGTTTTGAAACTAAATCCATTTCGACGTGCGTGGCACATCTTTATATATATATATACATAGAACATTAGAAGTTAATTGAAAAATAATGTTAATCATTTAAAGTGATTAGAAAAATCATATCGTATATTATAAGATCGTTAAAATCTCTTTTGTAAGCAATGAAGATGATAACATGCGTTAGATAAAAATCTCATTTCGTCAAGTAAAATAAAGTGCGACAAATTCTTCCTAGATGTCAGGAGGTATCAAGTCTCGAATCTGAGGAGGAAAATGAACAAGTAGATGATGGAACTAAAGACAGCAAAAGATAGAAAGAGAAGTAGAGAGAGAGAGAGAGAGAGAGAGAGAAATGGAGGGAGACAGACAGATAGACGATAGAAAGAGAAAAAGAGAAGAGAGAGAGAGAGAGAGAGAACAAACGATGCAATTCGCACTTCAGGCGTCCTCATTCGAATTCAAACTCTGTAAACGATAGCGTTACACCATTAAAACGACCATCAACAAGTTAACAATGTACAAAAAGGCAGACTGTAAAACAACAAGTTACAGATAAATATATCAGCTTAAACGAGGCTCGTAGAAAACGTCTTATCGTTTAAATAATTCTATCTATTTCTTTTGTTTTCCGTCTAATATCTTTCCTACCTTTTTCTTGTTCTCTATTCCTCTATTCTCTATTTTGCTAAAAAATAAAATAAAATGCCTTTAAAATGGAGAGAGGACCAGGCCAAGAGAAATAAGTCGCGCGTGTTTAGTTTTACGACGCATACCCTTCAACAAAACACGCGCGTTTCTTTTTCTCATCCAACGAAGCAAGTAGAAAGAGAGAGAGAGAGAGAGAGAAAGAGAGAAAGAGAGAGTACTCGTGACTAATAATAGTCGCCAAAACCTAGATCTTAGTCAGTAGATTATTT
Source organism: Polistes dominula (assembly GCF_049000335.1). Lineage (NCBI taxonomy): Eukaryota > Metazoa > Arthropoda > Insecta > Hymenoptera > Vespidae > Polistes > Polistes dominula. The sequence continues at coordinate 1,484,563 of NW_028300899.1, forward strand.
TTATCTTCGGCTTGAGAGCGAATAACGACGATGAAGACGAAGACTACGACGACGACGACTACGACGACGAAGACTACGACGACGACGACGACTACGACGACGAAGATGGCAATGACGATGATACCGACGCCCCTTGAATTATTCTCTTTTTGAAAAGCGCGCCAATCTAATATCGGCCATCTTAAAAGTACGTACAAGTGACGACGAACGTCGACTATGACCTTGGACAAAACACCTACGATTAATTAATTATTACAGATTGTAAATTATATTCAACAGATTAGACATATATATATAATATAACAAAACATTTTTAACTCTTTGCACTCGAAAGCTCCGTTACAAAGACAATAAGAAAAAAAAAATCTAAAAAACTGAAACAAATTCAATTCAGTTTACAACATATTAACTATGTATATATGTCATTTAGTTATAATACGTGAATATGATTTCTTTTTTTTCTTTTTTTTCTATTAAAATTGCTTTGTAAATTGTTGATTAATATGTGAAATGAAAAATATAACCTTCGAGTGCATAGGGTTAAAAAAAAATCCTCGTAGATATGAATTTCGTTTTACCATGTTACATATAACAGTAATACGTAACAAAAAAGGAGAATAAAAAGAAGAAAAAAAAGAATTATCGATAAGTAGGAATAAAAAAGGAAAGAAAAGAAATGAAAAAAAAGTAAAAAAAAAAAAAAAAAAGCAAGAATTGTGTTGTTCGAACGCGTTTCATCGATCGATGCCTAGAGTCGAAAGAGGAACAAAACAGGAGGAGGCTGCGTTCCATTGCCCCAGATAAGAGAGTGCAGCTCTACCCCTACCCCTACCCCCCTACACCCCATATTTACCCCTTTCCCCCTCTTCGGCATTCGTCGTCCACCAGCTACCTAGTACATCTCTCGTCTTCTTCTTCTTCTTCTTTTTCTTTGTCTCTTTCTAACTTTCTTTCTCTCTATCTCTAGTTCTAGACCGTTACAACTACTAGACGATTCCGACTTCGTACAAAGGTAAGGAAGGGAGAGAGAGAGAGAGAGAGAGAGAGAGAGAGAGAGAGAGAGAGAGAACGATCTCTTTTTACCAACATGGATGGAGGAGACAGGAATGAGAGGAGGAGGAGGAGGAGGAGGAGGAGGAACGAGGTCACCGCCCCCTGAACCTCTTCGCGGGTTTCCTCTTTCGCATGAAATTTCCTACATTGATTCGCGAAGAGTAGAAAGAGAGAGAGAGAAGGAATGTGTATTCGCATGTGTGTATGTGTGTGTATGAGCCTTCAATTTCTGTCGACCGAAATAGAACGTTGACGAAAAGAAGCTTAATAATCGCGGTAGCCACGAATTTTTCTCTCTTCTCGATTCTCCGTTTCCTTTTTTTTTTTTATTTCAATTTGAATTTTTGAATTTTCCCGCGCCGCTGTTGAAAAATTAGCGCCAACAAAAGCGCGCGACATTTCAAATCACGCGACTCATTTTACCGCGAGAAATTCGCGTTTCCTTTTATACGATGAAATTAATTAATTAATTAATTAATTAATTAATTAATTATTGTTAATTTAATTGGTTGGTTGAACTTTCCCCTTAATTGTCTTCAATTTCACCCTATCATTCCCTACTTTTTAGATACCTCCTTCTCCTTCTTCTCCCATTCTCCCACCCCCTTCTCGTTATCTCGTGATTACATTTAAAGAATTTGAAATATCTTTTGGAATAATATCGATTTATTTCATTTACATTATTCGTCTTTTTCATTTTCAATTAACAACACGTCATTTATTCACTGTAAACTTTTATCTCTTTCTATTTATCGTTTTCTATCTTATTATCTTTTTATCTTTCTCCTTTACGCTAGTCAAACGAGTTTTCTTTCTTCAGCACGTGTCAACGCGAAACTCTATCATTAAATTCAAGGATTTCATTTAATAATTATATGAAATTGTTCATTTTCTCGTAATACTTTATCATTTTTTCTCTCTCACTCACTCTCTCTCTCTCTCTCTCTCTCTCTCTCTCTCTCTCTCCCCCTCGTTCTCACCAGTAGTTAATTCAAAACGAGATTATTTTATTTCATTCTGCTTTTTATTTCGAACGAAACAAAAAAATGTAACGATAATAATAACATAAATTATAATAAATAATTACAATTATTAATTAATTATAATAATAATAATAATAATCATTATTATTATTATTATTATTATTATTATTATTATTATTATTATTATAATTAGATAGATAAGAATGCAAATAGTAAAAAAGAGAGAGAGGGAGAGAGAGAGAAAGATAAAGAAAAGAACATGGAAATCTGTTTCGTTGCCCTTTAACCCACCCATCACCCTCTCCCTATTTCCCTTCCCTCCTTCTCCTCCTCAACACATGTTTTCTTCTTATCACTCGATTGAAAAAAAAAAAACAAAAAAAATCATAGTTTCACGAGGGTTAAACGACCAACAAATAAAATAAAAACTATGTCTTGCTTTTTCATATCTAACAATAAATAATATTATAATTTTGCCTAATTTATTATATTTCCTCATTGCAAAAGAAGTTAAAAGATTGATCGATAATCCGGATGGGGGGCGAGGGAGGGAGGTAGGGAGGGGATAGGGGAGGAAAATAAAAATGAACTAAATCCTAATCATCTTGAATCTAAGCACGAAAAGTAAAATGTTAATTGCTTATAGCCAGACACGATAATTTGCTAAAAGAAGTACTACTACGCAATAAATTAGTGGGTTAGGTAAAAAAATATCGACGAAGAACCACCACCACCAGGAGCCAGCGGTGGGTGTGATACCAACGACGCGACCGACCGACCGACTTATATTTCATACCAATGAAAAAGAAAGAGAAAAAGATAAAGATAAAATGGAAAGAGAACAAAAAAAAAGTGATGGGAAAGAGTTCGAAAGAGTTACGACGAGCTATCACGAAAACAGAGAATCGTAGTACAGTCACTACCCACCCTCTTTCGTTTTCAATTCCTTTTTTTGTTTTTTCTTTTTCCAAAAATACACAATACATACTCGTTCCATGAGCAGGAGGAATACTACCATTACTTTTACCAACGATCATTTCTATATATATATATGTATCTTTCTCTCTCTATCTCCCTTTTTCTCTCTTAGTTTGCCACCCTTCATGCTCACCCTTTCCCCTCCCCCCGTAACACCCTCTAACACCCTTTAAATGTCCAGCAACGTCGACGTTCCTATTTATAAATCTGCTATCGCGTTATCGTTACATATACGTTACCGCACACACAAACTCAATTACTATGATATGTTTTAGTAGACTTATGACCATCTCTCTCTCTCTCTCTCTTCTCTCACCCATTCACCTCCCCCTTACTCTTTCTCTAACTCTCTTTCTTTCTTTCTATTTGTCATTCTCTTGATACGCTTGAACGCATTATTATACGAATGTACATTTATATATATATATATATATATATATATATGTTACTTTAAGGGAATATATATGTGTAAGCACGTACGTTTAAAAGGTGTATATGTGTAACAGCACACATTAATTTATCGGACGGATATCATTCACGTAGCACGAGCTGTAGAAACGAGTCTCGAGGTTTTCTAGTTAAGTGTACCCGTTCTTCTCTCTCTCTGTTTTTTTCTTTACCTCCCCTACTCTCACTCTTTCACACATGCGTACATACATAGGTTGAACTAACCAAGTTATATATATTTACTAATGCATTCGTTCACGTGTTGCTCGTAGTTTACAACGCGACTCGATTTACGTGTGCATTTTTTGATCAACGGATTACTATATACCTATACTTAAACACGCGCTCATCAATGTACTTTAGTATATCGTATGAATAAATTTACAGTAAAACCGTCAGAGTATACAAATTAATACGAGGAGAAACATATATAAGTAATACTGTTTATCTTTTTCTGAAATTTCAACTCGTCTATTGTTTAGATTGTTATCAGCTTTGTAAATGTTCCGCCCCCTGATACATCCATTAAAAGTCAATTTATTATAGAACGTAAGATATTTATGACTAATCGATAATTAATGTGAATGTAATTAATAGACGTCTGTTATCTAATGCGAATGTAATCTTTTATCTATCCTAATTATCAACTCGTTTATTTTTTGCCCTTTTTTATCAGCTTCTTAAATCCATTCTCAAAATGGATTGTCGACACTGTGTGTGTGTGTTCAAATTGATTTTCCTAAACCAAAAAGAGGATTTGCATGCGCCATGTGTGCAATAATAATAATAATAATAATGAACAATTATCAATTATTCTGAGTTAAAGTAATCATCGAAGGAAGAATTTTTGTTTGTATTAATAATATCTAGAAAGTATAGGGAGAAACAAAATTTGCCATTGGTTTTCATGCAGATGATAAGAATGCCGTGATGAAATCGAGTAACGCAAATTAGATTTAAAAAAGAACAAAAAAAAAAAAAAATTCAACAACACAAATGTTATCCAAATAATAAAAAAAAAAAAAAAAGGAAAAATTTGTAAACAAAATCAGTTGAACGTCTTAAAATGGCGAAGATTTCTTTATTAAATTGATATAGTAAAGCGGGATATAACAAACCGTGCACACCACGCATTAAAATCTCCGAACGCGACCAAAGAGTTTCAAAGAAGGCAAGAAATCTAACGGAAGATTTAGTTATTCGTTAATAATGTAAAATGTAACATTAAGATTATTCTATTTTTGTTACTCATTGTAATATTTGAAAATCAGATTTTGTTGTTGCTATTCTAACTTATTTATAATAATCAAATTATGAACTATTTACTACTATCATTTTTTTTCAACAAATATACATACATACAACACAACAAATAACTTCCAAAATAAAGATTAAATATGTTATCAATTATTAACCCATTCATTAGCTGCCACGATACTCATTTGGGAATTTTGAAATTTTACATACACCACTTGTACAACGTCAAACATATATTAGGTGATTCGGAAAGTCGTATCGTTTTTTCTTTTGTAAAAATGAAAATAATTTGCTTGTTTGCTTAATTTGCTTCGACGTTAAACCTAAACCTTGTGAGTGTTCATAAATAGTTGAATTTGACAAATGTAATCTCTCTTTGATCACATGTGTTACAACTAATGCCATTATTCCGATAGCGAAAAAAGGAAACGACTTTCTAAACCACCTAATATTTGGTACGCGTGACTGTTTAGTTTCATTCTATTAACATCAGCCAGTATTGTGAGTGGAAATATTAAAAAAAAAAGATATACGCGAATGATGATATCCTGTTTAATTAAGAAATGTAATCGCTGTTATAAGAATAAACAAAATACTTACTGTCCACGTTTAGTTGGTAAAGCATGTTTTCGATTATTCTCTTCAGTTGAATTTACCATGGTAGATTTTCGAACAGCCACGTATCTCAACAACTGAGTTTTATATGATTTTTATATAATTTCACGAAAAATACAATTAAACAATAATACGATTATTTGTTAATTACGTTTAAGACTGTAGTTGCTTATTTGAGGACCTCACTTTAAGGACCCACGTAAAGACTAAACTTTGAAAGAATCTCACGAGGCACGAGGACAAATCTTTAGTAGCGCCATCAATTTTTACTTAACTCCAGGCCGAACAACTCTACCTAGTACCTTCATCTTAAAACAGCAATATTTCTAGATCTAGGGATACAACGCCAAGAAACGACCAATGAAAATTGTTCATTTTTATCTTCTCTCTCTCTCTTTTTCTCTTTCCGTGACTTTCTTTCTTAACTGTTTGAGAACCTGAGGGGGTTTTATAAAAGGAAATGTCGAAGAATCCGAAAAGCGCCACTGCACTATCTTTCTAGATGAATACGAAAAACCCCTAGCAGCGGGAAAGCGTTCCTTGTATGAATTTGCAAAATAAACTCTCTTCTACTTTTTCAACCGTAAGAAAGAAAGGAAAGTTGCAAAATAATTTATCAAGTATAGTTATATGTATATTTTCAATTTTTTATGCATATAATGTATGAACGAGGAAAACTTTCTATCCCTACAGATTCAATGTACTTGTAATATGTGATCATAATGAAACACCTGGAAAAGTACACCCTTTTCGATTAAATAATTCAACTAGCGATTAACGAAGTCTCCAATAACACTTATAACAAACAATAGCAAAATCAATCAAATAGGTTAGAATATTGGGATCTCTAGAACTTGAATATGATATTTGGTGGCTAAATGGAACACTGGCATAATGTGCCGAATGGCTAACAGTTGATTTCAACTATACAATATTTATATGGAATTATTTATGTTTTTAAATGGTATGACTTGCTTATTATTTATTATTGAAAGTAGAATTGAAAATAACTAGTATCGTTAAACTAAAAAGTTGTTACAAAGAATACTTATTTCTTTAGTTATGGAGTTTCCAGCAAGACAAAATATAAGTAAAGTGTATTGCAATGTATTCGATTGAACAAGCATGTCATGATGAAAAAATTAGGTTTTTTCAAATTCCATCTCGTTAATAACAGATTTGTTTATCGAATAAACAAATTTGGTGATAAAGAAAGATGATAGACATAAAGCTTGGGTACGAGTGCTAAAAATTGATTGAACTTCTCATGCTTGTATCGTTTTTGTGAATTGTTATTGCTATTGATTAAACTGGAACTTATGTATATAAAAAACAAGTATTCCTAGTCAAAATTTTCCTTGAGGATCATACAAAGAATGTACTTGTCTTGCAGATCAGATAGATTCTCGAGAAGAAAGAATACGTAGAAGATCAATTCAATTAATGACAGATAATGAAATTGCGACACTGATGACATATAATGCATACTGCAACAACATTTTTACAAATATTACTTGAACCAGTCCTTGCATGAACAACTTATTATAATTATAAGAACATTTTTTAATATTTCACCAGTTATTTCATGTGAATTATCATTAATATGTAAAGTTTCTAAACAAAAAGCTAGAATACTTATAATGTTACAATAACGACATGGTACTTTATACACTTAGTAACATGTGCAGCATTTAATACACTTTCATTACCCAACAACAAAATTTGTATTGATTGGTTTTGTGCAAGCAAACTTACCAATTTCTTGCAATGTAAGTTTCATTTTTTTTCCATTTAATTAGAAAATAAAATGATAATGTTGTAAACGTTGTGCTCTATTCTTGTTATGGAAGTTATCAAGTAATGCACAGTATGCTCCAGTCTCTAGTTCATAATATATATTGAATATAACATAGATAATATATATATGTATATATATATATATATATATATATATATATATATATATATATATATATATTGAATATAACATAGATATAGAATATAGTATATGGCATATATCATGACGCCACCGCTCTAAAGATGGAACAATGGCAGCCATATTAGTCTTTTACATATTACTTCAGCCACGATATTATTAATCATATTTTCTTAATTGGGAAATATTCACACAAAAAATACGCAAATGATATCCTGTTTAAGATATGTAATCGTTATTATAAGAATAAACAAAATACTTACTATTCACCTAATGTCTCCGCACCCCTTTCTTCGAGATTTAACTTTAGCAGAAGATAAAATGGAAGATTTTCTTTCTTTCGAGGATCTTTGTCGTTAGACATGATTTTAATATAATAATTTCACGAAAAATATAATTAAACACTGGTACGATTATTGTTTAATTACGTTTACGAGTGTAGTTACTTATTCGACAAAGTTTATAGATATCAATACTAATATGCTGCGAGTGAAAACTAATAATGGCGGCGCGTCTTCTTTTTCTAGCGTTTCGTAAATGGCTATGCGCACTCTACGAGAAAATGAACTTTAACTGTGAATGCAACAATTTTTGTAGAAAATGGCGTTGAGGAATGTAGATCACGGTTAATCGTTTCTATGAATTAACAATGGAAACCGATATTTTCCATACGCATCCGATGCGAAAGATACACGACTTCCACTGGCACCACACGAAATTGACCAAAGGTTTAAGGATTTAAAGAATGATGGAGTCTCTCCTTTTATTTCCCGCTATTATTGTCCCACTCCTTGTACTTTTGACTTTACTCTTCGGGCAAACTTATTTAAGATGTAGAATTACTACGTCACGAAGAAGTCGACCAATGAAAATCGTTCATTTTGGTTTTTACTCTTTTTCCTATTTCTTTTTCTTTTTTTTGTCAATTCTTTAAAGGGTGATAGAGAAAGGTATACAAATTCTTGTAAAATCTTCGGATTGGAGGAAGGTAGATGGTAAAGGACCGGTGTGATTGGCTTGCAATGGACATATGTATCTTTTTCTTCTCTTTCTTTTTCCCGCTTAATTTTTAAATTATTTTTAGTAATATATATATATATATATATATATATATATATATATATATATATATATATATATATATATATATAATAATTATAATAAAATATAATAATAATATATTATATATATATAATTTATAAATATAGTAAATATAATAATAATAATATAATATATAATATAATAAAATATATATTAATAAAATAATTGAATTATTAATATAAATAATTAATTTCATATATATACATAAAATTTATTAAATATTAATATATATATACATATATATATATATATATTAATTAACATTTTATATAAAATATATATAATATAAAAAAATATACAAAATAAAAAAATATATTGTTTTGTGTGTCATTTGATATGTAGGATAGAATATTTCATCTTTAAATTTACTTTTTTCGTCGATTGACAATTAAGTTTGTGTATTGAGTAAGAATTTAGGAAAACGGGAGATAACTCACAGCGGAATGTATGACTAAGAATAACGATACATTTTATAACAACAACAATAACAACAACAAACAGCCTTTGAACTCTTCTTCCCATCATTAAAAAACGCTTAACTAAAAGATAAGAAATACAAATAAATCAAAAAATGATTTAACGAAAACTTCTTCTAGATATTAAGATTAGAAAGTCATTAATACTGAAGAATCAAATCATTTTAGATAAAAAATATGGAATTTCTTTTGTATATGTTTGGAATTAAGTCGAAGATTAAGGGATATATATATTTTTTTTTACAGAAAAATAAAGAATAGAGATGATGATTTGTAATTAATTTATACAGATTGTACATACGTTGAAAAAAAAATTCATCGCATCATGTAGGAACCACCCCAAATATTAATATAATTTATTGATCATTTATAATTAACATTATATTTTATTTATATAAGACAAAGTCGGCCTAAACATAGTTGGGTTAAAACTTATATTAAATTATAACGTTACATCATAAAATCGACATTAGACAACTTCAAATTGAACCTCCTTCGCTGATACGGGGGCCACTATAGTGATTAACCATAAAATATCGCGTATTTTACATACGACAAACATATGCAGTTGTATGCACATCAAATATCCCATTATGGGCGTGTAATTTTAGTTTTTTTGTTTCTTACAATGAAAATTTGTTAAACATTAGCGAATAAAATTTATTTCAATTATTTCATAGACAAATAATGTAAAAAGGATGAAGATATCGGAAATAATTAATACATATAGAGATAGGTACATAATAATCCTCCCTTTTCGTAACATCTTCCTCTTTCCTTCCCTCTCTCTCTCTCTCTCTCTCATCTTTTTTTACTATTTGCACTCTTTTCTATCGTTTCCATACACGATTGAATTATGTTTTTGTAATAGAACGTAGTGTGTGTGTTCGCAATTAAAACAATGGCAGGTAAATTCGCAAGTGCAAGGTGTTAAACGCATTGAGCGGCATTTTAAATCGCATTAAACGTGCGCGCGCACGTGTGCGCGTGTACGCATCAGAGCGCGCGTACGCACGAGAGAGCGCGTACGCACGAGAGAGCGCGTGAGCACAAGAGAGCGCGCGTACGCACGAGAGAGCGCGCGTGCGAACGAGAGAGCGCGTGTGCGCACGAGAGAGCGCGCGTACGCACGAGAGAGCGCGCGTACGAACGAGAGAGCGCGTGTGCGCACGAGAGAGCGCGTGTGCGCACGAGAGAGCGCGCGTATGCACGAGAGAGCGCGCGTATGCACGAGAGAGCGCGCGTATGCACGAGAAAGCGCGTGAGCACGAGAGAGCGCGTGAGCACAAGAGAGCGCGCGTGAGCACGAGAGAGCGCGCCTGCGCACGAGAGAGCGCGCGTGCGCACGAGAGAGCGAGCATGCGCACGAACGACTACTTTGCTTTCCCCTCTCCATCTTTAATCACTCTTTCTCTCTCTCTCTCTTTATTTTTCTCTTTCCCTCTCACTCTTATTAAACAAGCATAAGATATTTCGTGACGCATAAATCAACGAATTAAAAATTCGTCGAGTTCATCGCTTCATACGAGCAACCAAAATTCGATAATTATTATCCTCTCTTTTTCTCTCCTATAACCCTTCTCCTAATTCCTATTTCTCCCCACCCCTTGACCCCTCTATTTCCTTCTACAAGCATCCCTTTTTCTGTTGCCTGTTTTCTCTCTTCGAGCTGTTAACGAGGATACGCGATACAAGAGTCGAAGAGAGTCGTTAGCGACGTGGATGACTACGACGAGGACAACACAACTACTACAACGACAACGACGACAACTACGACGAGAAGAATTCGTGACGCGTGCACGCCACACACCAACGCTTTCATTAATTTGCGAGAACGCGAGATGGTAAGCTGCTTTTTTATCTTTGGAAATATTCCAACCACTCTCTCTTTCTCTTTCTCCCTTCTTCTCCCCCCCCCCAACCATCCTATTTCTTTCTCTCATTTACTTTTTCTCTTCATCCCTCTCTCATTCTATCTCTCTTCATCCCTATCATTTTATCTATATCTCTTTTTTTTTCTTTTTCTTGATCTTTATCTTTCTCTTTCGTTCTCGTTCTCATCTCACGTTACGATTTATAACATCAAAACCGATCCCCCATTACGCGTCTACTACATTTTTTCTACTCCTTTGGTAACACCGATAACGACATAAATTAACCTCTTATTTATTACGCTTTACGTAATTAATTCGTACGAGTTTTCTCGCACATGTCTTCTATCTATCTATATATCTTCGTCTTTATCTTTATTATGGAAGGTAGAGGTTAGGAGTAGTATCATCTTTGAATATGAAAAGTATCCGTCGAAATGCATTTAAATTAGGGTGGTGGCGCCACAGTAACTTCAGGGTCAATTTTAAAGGAAGCGTCAAATATTATTAGAGTAGAATTGAAAAATAAACAAGGACGACAAATTTTAACCATAACTGTTTTGTTATTAACATACATTTTTCATAAAATTAAATGATTAAAAAATCAATAAACGTACTATTTACAGTTGACGAAATAAAATCACTCTAGCTACACGTTGTTTTCTCATAATAATTCTTTAAGGTTAGATTTACTACATTATTTTGTACTACGCAAGTAGTTGACATTATCAATAATTAATTACTTTAGTCGCCAATATAATGTTACATTTTTTAACTCGGCATACTTCAATTCGTTTACAATTGCTGCATTCATATCATAACTTTTGTCTACACCAGCGCCACTCTGGAAGGTTTTTGAATTATTATTTATAGCATACGCCTGGACACTTTTTCAAATTTTCTTCCATATGAGATGATACTCTTCCTTACCACTAACCTCCATTAATAAAACGTTGAGTGTGTGTTTGCAAATAAACCAAAAGTAGGTAAATTCCCAAGTACGAGCAGTTTAAACGCGTTAAGCGGCATTGTTAACGACGCGTAAACAAACAATAATAACAATGATAATGATAATAAAAAAACAAAAAAAAAAATAAGATAAACGAAAGACATGCACTTTGTATAGTACCTGAATTGTTATAACGTTTTAACGACTGTTTAAAAAAAAAAAAAAAAAAGAAAATAAAGTTAAACGAAAACACTCGTGTGTAGTATCGTTTCAAACAATACTCGAGTTATAACTACTAAATCTTCTTGGATTACTTGGGATTTAGTTTGGTTTATCTTTTTTCTTATACTTTTCTTCTTCTTCTTCTTCTTCTTCTTCTTCTTCTTCTTCTTCTTCTACTTCTTCTTTTTTAATTTTTAATTTTTAACTTTATTGTACTTATTTCTCTATCTCATTCATACTGTAGCACTTTTGTATGTATTCAAGAACGCGCGTGTACGATTGTGTGTATATGTGTATGTGTATGTATACAGTAGTACAAGTTCTACTCTTGGCTACTTTTATTTTTCTTTAAACTAATGGAAAATCAGAAAAGTAAGTAAGAAGAAAGAACGGGAATGGATGGAACACGGTGATATCAAGCGCAGAACACTCCTCGTTTTTCTGCATAGTTTATGTTCTCGAGTCTGCGTTCTTGAATTTGTCGCATACTTCGAACATTCTGAAAAGTTTTTTTTTCTCTCTGCATCCTGTAAAACTTTCCAAAAAAAAAAAAAAAAAAAAAAAAAAAAAAGGAAAAGAAATAATAGCATTGCATATAATTTATGTAACTGTATCGATTGATCTTCAATATACCTACCGCGATCAAAACCTATGAAATTATAAAAAAAAAAAAAATATGAAGAAGACGATTTCTGAATGAATCGATAGATCGATAATCTATCGATTGTCTATTGATCTTTGATTGATAAATCAATAATATTGCGATATCGATTTACAGAAGTTAATTAAAAATAAAGTTGAATAGAATGTAAATAGAATCAATCAATCAATCAATCAATTAATCAATCAACTATCGATCTCTTCGAGAATGCAATACAAATACCATTCAAATTGTAAAACAACAATTTTTTTTTTTTCAAATACAAAACAAATTATAATATAATCGATGATTTATAAATTGTCTAGTAATCGATCGATATTACTAAAATAATCTACAATACAATACAGACAAAAATACAGGAATAAAATCGAATAGAATCGATAATTGATAAAATAGATTTTTTTATACTCGATAGAATAGAATAATCGATCGATTGTCGAGAATGCTATGCAAATTACATTTGCATGTAAAATATAATTAAAAAAAAAAAACAAACAAATTGTTTAAAATAGAAAACAATTTTAATATAATTGATGATCTATATATCTAAATATATATATATATATATATAATAAGTAATTAATATAATAACAATAATTATTATTCTTATTATTATTATTTATTCGACATTAATCGTTATCTATATACTATCTATGATCAAACGATAAATCGGTATCAATCTTTCATAGATAATTCAGTTCCTTTGATAGGTTAACACAACACGTTTAAATCAAAATGGAAGAAACGCGCAATAACCGGACGATAAACTCTCAAGTATCACGAAAAACAATGGTGGGTGTTACACTAGATGCTATTACGAGAATCGAGATTACGAGAAAAGAACTATTTTCAAGCGATTACGAAATCATTCTCTGATTCGTCTTCGTGTTAGTAGTAGTAGTAGTAGTAGTAGTTGTGTCTGTCGCGTGTGTCATGCTTGTGCCCCTTGCAAGCTCATACGCATTAGCGACATATACATACAAACTTTACTTATACATGTACATATATACGCATACACATAAACGTACACGTATGAGCGTACTTCGTTACGAGTGATGTACAGTTATAAATAGTTTTGCTTCACCGCTATCTTCTTCTCTTATATTTTCCCTATCTCTTTATCTCTTTCTCTCTCTCTCTCTCTCTCTCTCTCTCTCTCTCTCTCTCTCTCTCCCTATCTATTTATCTATTTTTTTTTCTTTTTTCTTTTCTAACGACTGGAACATGATCTTACGTGTGTGTGTGTGTGTGTTATACACCGTACACGGTATAACATCGACGCGATTAAATTCATTTTTACGTCATAAAACATATCATTAACTAATTTTCAAGATTTGATATATCACTAGAGTTGAACATTTTTTTTCCCGAGCTCACAATGAAATATTTAAAATATAAGTTTAATTAACAATAAGAAAATTATGGTTTCTTCTATGGTTAAAAATTAGAAAACTTTGTCAACTACCGAAGTATGTTGATATTGATTGAATTTTTGGTTGTTTTCGATCAAAGTAGTTTTAAACGTACACCTTCTTACGATCATTATAAATGAAAATAAAACAAACGTAATGGATGATAAACGAGTGGTGACATTTTGTTACTGCAATTAAAAATTCTCGCGTCTAATTTGCATCGATAATTAATGTATAAACACGATCCGAAATTGATATTGAATATTATTGACGATATTCAATATTGAATATTGAATATAAGCGAAAAAGTGGATCACATAAATGGAGATGAAAATGATGAAATGGTCTCTCTGAGGTATGTGATATTTAAATTTGAAAATAGTAGTTAAAATTATTGAAAAAAAAAAAAATATATCCTGTTAAAGTTGTTATACCTTGTTGTATTTTTTCTTGTATAATTTAAATTACCGATTATTATTACTATTGAAAGGAATGCACGAAATAAATGAAATAAATTAAAATAGCTTAGAAAAACTATTTTTTTTTTGTAAATTCATATTTCTATTTTATTTGCCATTATTATCTGTTTTTTTTTTTTTTTTGGTCAAAGTAGTAGAATGGAAGAAAACAGTCGCAACGATTGACATGCAAAAATAGCACCGTTCATATTAATGAATTGGTTCGATTGATTCACCCCTCTCGTAGTCAAAGGGTTAATAATCTCTTGAAAAATAAAAAAAAATTAAACAAAATCTAACATACATATAAAACAAATAGTTCAATTCTAATATTATTCTCATAATACGCGTAAGTAGTAATTTGATAAGAATAATTTCGCGAGTAAACACGATTTAAAAAGATCCACTCTTGTAACAACATTGTATACAAGTGGTAGATTTCATTTTCTCACTAGTTGATATTTTTGTATGTAAAACATCATCAATAATGCACATAATTAGAATTAGTTTTTTTTTTTTTTTAACAATAAGTACGTTTGAAATATTATTACAAGTACATAATTTAATAGAGAGAACAAATAATGCAGTTTAAGTAAATCAAATCAATTGTAAATTGAAACGAAACTGTATTTAAAAATATAGAAAGAGATAGAGATAGAGTTGGAAGAATCGAAATAATACATAGAGTAATAGAAAGAAGAGGGAGAATGAGAGAGGGGGATGTTTTGTTAAGAAGATAATCCATTATTCCGTAGACAAGGCCGAGGGAATAAATTAAGCGTTAAGACGCGTTAATCGCGTAGGAGGCGGTTTATACACTCGTCGCATTTATGTCATTTCAAATCTCCAGTGAAATCTCGCAAAGGCACACTTTTATTATCTTTAACGTTCATCGTCCTTCTATCTTAACTCTACATTCAAATGTATATTTTATATACACATAGAATATTTATCTTATTTATTTGTTTATCCTACGAATGGATTGTTTCAATTTAGTTATTACATTTTTACAATAAAATAACTCTCATCGTTGTTTATTTAACTTTATTTCATTATTTATCGAAATAATTGTTAATTTTGTCAAATAATATATATATATATATATATATATATATATATATATATATATGTACAGTAAGTTGTATCGAAAAATTGTATAACTCAGTCAAAAACAAAAAGGATGAAATAATTTGTTGATCAAGTATTCAAAAAAATTAAGGGCTGTTGTTATCGTGGGCCCATACTTTTATCAACGATACGAAAATAAGTGAAGAGAAAAATATTCGATAAATTTGAAATATTATTACAATAAAAGGAAGAATCTATTTCAAAGTGGGATGCAGTATTAATATGTATGATAAAAAATGTGTTTAAAGGTTCTTTCAATCTTTCAATGTTAATATCAAAAAATGCACACGTCGTTCTAATCAACTAGAGACACAAATAGTATCGATGAAATCATGGATTTCAAATTAAGAAAGAATTCAACGTATCAAAAGCAGCCACACGATGATATCGATAAAGAAACTAAACATCGATGATAAAATACAATGGGAAAAAAAATGGATTTTGAATGTTCATTAAAATACAAGAGAAGAAAATGTTCTCACTCACTCATTTTTCATATTCATTTTCATACACTCAAGTTTCATATTTATTTCACTTCTGATTATCATGAAAAAAAAAAAATTACCCAAAAAAAAAAAAAGAAAAAATATGATTCCAAAGTTCAATAATAACAACAGTTAAAAACGAAAAGCGATCAATCGATAAATATACCATATATCATACTGTGATGAATCCCATGATCATTTCAGAATTGAAGTTTGTAAGTAAGTTCAGTAAGTAAACGTGTTAACAGCGATTAGATAAGACGAAAGGAATATTATCGATTCCGTTGCAAAGCCGTTCGAGGAGCAACGAAGTTGAAATACTCAATTATGTAGCAAGATATGGTGTGCTGGGTACTAGGATGCTTCCTTCTGCTATGCTATGCTATGCTATGCTATTCAATCCAATGCAATGTGATGCAGTGCAGTGCAGAGCAGTGCAGTGCAGTGCAGTACGGCGCAGTGCAATGCAATGCAATGTAATGCAATGAGATGAAATGAGATGAAATGAGATGAGATGAGATGAGATGAGACGAGATGAGATGAGATGAGTTGAGTTGAGTTGAGATGAAATGAGATGAAATGAGATGAGATGAGATGAGATGAGATGAGGTGCGGTGAGATGCGTTTGTTTGTAAGTACTACATTCGTACAACTGTTTTATTGCATCGAACGTAATTCAAACAATACTCTCGACAAGATTCGCTTAATAGGGAAAGATTTTACGAGGTAGAATAATTGAAAGGGAGACACGTTCCTAACATACTTTTCCAAACGGATGCGTACCAATGGAGATGAATCTTTATTAAAACGTTTATAATACAAGAACATCGATTACCGCAAACTGAATTCATCGATAACCGCATTGAGATAATCCAATAATACAAATACACGAAAGTTAAATAAAACGTTAATATTATATAGGGAAAGTGTTACGATCGAATAATGAATTAAAACTTTGATTTCATATTAACCTCGCTTTATTATCATACAAAATTATTCAAATGTATTTTTATTATTCTATGTCGAATCCCTTTGTTATTTTTGTATTTTTTTCTTTTTTTTGTCAACATTATTCTTATCCGTTTACATAGGATAATTTGTTCAAAATTTGTTCTTACATTCGAAGTTTTTAATCTTTATATATAAAATACATTAGATTCTATTTTATTTTGGTAGAAAAATAATAAAAAAAAAAAAAGAACTATGAGAGACTAAAAATAATGTAGAAAATATTTGATAAAATCTCAGACGGATAAAGCCCTCCCCTACAGATTTCTTTCATCTTTCTTCTTCTTCTTCTTCTTCTTCTTCTTCTTCTTCTTAAAATTTCTTTTCACTGCTGATCTTCTTCGTCCTTTTTACTTGAGTTCGTCGTTGAGAATCTCTCACTCTTAATTCAGCGACCTACGCAGCGCCGATGTCGACGTCTTCGTATATCCCCTAACCCCCTACCCCCTACCCCCCCCAACCCCCATCCTCCTCATCATCCTTCTCCTTCTCTTTACTCGCTTGTAGTCTTCGTCTTCTTCGTCGTAGTCGAGTCAGCCGAAAGTATTTGGAGCGTTCTCGTCTCTCCTCGAGTTCGACCCTCGGATTCCAAACGGGCTGCTTGCATCTCCTCTCCTTCGACACTTTGCGAGAAGACAAAATGTCAAAGACGATTCTTCTTCTTCTTCTTCTTCTTCTTTCCTTAGTCTTTTCCTTTACCATCACAATCACCCATCATGATCACAATCATCACCACCACCAACACCGCCATTTCTCCCTCGGTGTCTCGATTGACTCGGAAAAATAAAATAAATTCGTTACACGATTCGATTAACTTCGATGAACCCCTTTTATTTCTCTCTCTCTCTCTCTCTCTCTCTCTCTCTCTCTCCTTAGTAATTTGAGAAATTTTATTCTGAAATTTGATCTACAGTGAAATACAGGATTGATTATTCGTACTCGTTTTCACTGTAAATTTGAAATAAACTTTATTATTATTATTATTGTAATACTGTAATTCTAAACTTTTATACACAATTATCAATTTTAAGATTATTTAACGCCAATTATTTAATTGCTGATAAATATTTTACTATATGAGGAATATAATTTATATATATTATTTGTAGTATTACGAATAGTATTATATATAATATTCGTATATATATATATATATATATATATATATATATATATATATATATATATCGAATACTCCGGGATTCACTACACATCACGTAGAGATTAATAAAATATAAACGATTAATTGATACTTCATTAATCATTTGTAGATTAAGTTGATGATCGAACGTGTTGAATGCTATCGCGCACCAATAAAATTTTATACACGTGTCCTACATAATTAATATATGTATGAATATTTATAAACATACACATTAAACAATCTAAAGTTTCGGTACACCAACTGCATTTGCATTACTCATTTAGGTACCTCCTAATTAGGTTGAAAAGTTTTCAAGTCTATTCTTATCTAGGAGTCTTTTAGACCATTTCGACAAATAAATGTAAGTTTGACCGAAGAAACGAAATTGTGTGTGTATGTGTGTGTGTTTCAATATTAATATTACAAACTTTTCAACTGCATTCAAGGTGTATACAAAGTGAAAAATCTTCACTTGATTTTAACATTCGTTTAATCATCTACATGTTTTAACGCGTTTACGATTTTATTGTTTATTGCAATAAACTTTCGTAACAATCTCATCATCCTTAAATGTTCACAATTGTGTGCTTGTAATTTATATTAAATTTTACAATACATTTAGATTGTAAATAATACTGCAAGAAATTTAACAATTTTACTTGAACTCTATTCAAACTTTTAATCAGTAATGTATGTCTCTGTAGAATGAGATACAAGAGCATTCGTACTCCTCCCGTTTCTACTGTAAATTTGAAATACTTAATATTTCCTTGTAATGCAACACTTTCCCCAAATTCTTCTACATACGGTAATTTATTTTAAAAGTTTCTTTAAACTTTCAAATTAATATCAATTTTAATTACAAAACATTGTATTCATCAATAAATATAATTTTAAATAATAACAAATTTGACTCGCGCTATATATGTCTAAATACTTGTGAATAATTAACAAATTCTTTTATTCCGACGAAAACGAAGTTCTCCACGCGTTGATAGATCTAATCCAAAGAGTAGCAGATAATAAATTGTAAAAAAAAAAAAAAAAAAACCGTATTAACTCTTCGATGGTATGTTTACAAACTTGTTACATATCCTATGTACTGCAATCGAAAAGGAATCGTTCCAAACGACGAGCCCCGTTATGTCATTTACAAAAGAGAGAGAGAGAGAGAGAGAGAGGGACGGACGACGACTAAAGTAAGTAAACATATACAAAACTTTTTTCCTACCACAATACTTTTTCTCTATACGTTATTTTCAATCGGAAGGAAGCAGCAAATGGTGTAAAACGCTGACATAACAATTAGCAACTCGACGACTCTCTCCGTCAAGATCAATAAACAAGGCGTCGATCTTCTGTGAGTCA
Source organism: Polistes dominula (assembly GCF_049000335.1). NCBI lineage: Eukaryota > Metazoa > Arthropoda > Insecta > Hymenoptera > Vespidae > Polistes > Polistes dominula. Next base: position 1,504,115 of record NW_028300899.1, read on the forward strand.
TACCCCTCGCACCCCTCGACACCAACCCCCTCAATCCTCACCCCCTTCACAATCCTCCCTCCCTCCCTCCGCCCTTCTCTCTCCTCCTTCCTTTTCCTTTGCCGATTATCGCGTCGGTTCGACCACCAACGCGTCAGCGTCATATGGTGCTCTCTCGCTGGTGTAGCCTTCGAAACCCTTCTTCCTTCCCTCTCCCCCTCCTACTCCTCCTCCTCCTCCTCCTACTCCTCCCTACTCTCAATTTCCCTCTCTATCTTTCTGTCTTTTTTCTTCTTTCCTTTCGCTCTATCTCTTTCTCTTTCTCTTTCTCTTACACTGGTGTTTGTCTCGCTCGTTCAAAGGCACATCCATCCCCCGTGAGAAAAACTGTGCACTCCCTTAGCCCTAGCGATGTTTGCAACACACCTGACATCTTGTAGCACGAAATTTACCACTGACAATACTTTTTATTACTGTTCTCTTTTTCTTTGTTTTTTTTTTTTTTTAATAATCAATTGTTACGCGGAGGGGGGGGCCAAGTGACCAAAATATTTTCTTGAAATCGTTCGAATTGATTAAAAGACAAGTTGTTAGTTTCTTTTTTTTTTCTATTGTTGTTTATTTAATTGAGTAACTTTGGTTTTGTTTTAAAAATCATCATTACAAACATGATGATTGAGAAAATATTGTGGAAATTGTTAGGGCTTGATATAAGTAGAAAAGTTAAATAAATAAATAAAAAAACATTATTCAATTTCTTACCGTGGCTTCTTCATGACTCGTCGAGCGTACTCTAACTCGGCCTGTCACGTGTCTCGGCACGTAGTAGTAGTAGTAATAGTAGAAGTATAAGTAGAAATAGAAGTAGTAGTAGTAGAAGTAAAAGTAGTAATAGTAGTAGTAGTAGAAGTAGTAATAGCACCAGCACCAGCAGCACCAACAGCAGCAGGTCTCATGGCATCCGTGTAAATCGGCGCCCAGAGAATCAAACTCAAACTTTCTGCCGATTCGAATCGACAAGAAAGGGCATATATTTTTCCCTAGGCGGATCGGAAAAGTTCCCTAGATCCACTTAACACCTTCTTCCTCTTCTCTTCTTCTTCTTCTTCTTTCTTTCTCTCTCTTACATACATCAGAGTTTCTATTTATCTTTAGTATCAATATATAGCTTTCTCTCTTTCTTTAATAACACTTTCACGGTCTCTTTTTCTCATTTCACGTGATGAACAAACACGAAAAGAGAGAGAGAGAGAGAGAGAATTAACGACAGTGGGGAACGAGAGAAGGAAAACTCTGGCAACGTCGCCTCGATTCGCTCGTTTGCCTCTTCTTCTTCTTCTTCTTCTTCTTCTCACTCTCTTTCTCTCTTTCTCAGTTTCTCTCCTTGCCTGTAACGTCACCACCGTGTGCTTCTCGTTCTATCTATCTATCTATCTCTATTTCTCTTTCTCTCCCTTTCTTTCTTTCTTTCTTTCTGTGTTTCTATCTCTTTCTATCTTTCGTCGCGCGCGTTGCTCTCTCCTTCTTTTTCACTTGGTGCTCACCGCCACCACGTCGGCGGCGGCGGCGGCGGCGGCGGTGACGGTGACGACGACGACAACGACGACGACGGATACGAACGTCTCTCTTTCCGATATTTTACACAAACGCGCGCCCGAACACTACGTACACGACGACGACGACGACAACGACGACGCTGACGACGACGACAACGACAACGATGGTAACGACGAAGCTAACGCTGACGGTGCTGACGACGACGCTGACGATGCTGACGACGACGACGACACTGACGACGCTGACGATGACGACAAACGGAGCGTGTCACGCATTCACATATATATATATATATAGATACAAACACTACGACGAACTTTTCTCCCTGTATTATACACACGAGAACACACTTTTACTATAAACGCGCGTGTCGACACCCTCAACACACACCCCCACTCCCAACCCCTGTTTTTATTTCTATTTCTTTTTGTTTTACGAAACGCAACAGAGAGACAAACACGACGATTATTCGACAGATGCGGGGTGGGGGGGGGGCTTGTGGTTGCAAACGAGATAGTTGCAAGAAGAGGGTAACGATAAATGTTTAATTAAAAAATAAATAAGTGAGATATATCACGGCGTAAAGTGCGTTGCCACGCTTAACGTTGAAGGACTATGTCCATCAAGATCATCGATATTTTGTCCAATTTAAAATGTTTATAAAATAAATAAATAAAATAGGGGAACAGAGAGGGGGGAAAAACACTTTTTTTTTTTTATTTATTTTGTTCTTTTTTTTTATGATATCATCGAAGTAGAAAAAAACAGAATCTGAAAAATTGTTAATCGCAAATTTTGTTTGAGCATTTCTTATTGAAAAGACGAACCGAAAATAACCCTTTTTTGTTTTAAGGGATGTATTTTCTTCTTTCTTTCTTTCTTTCTTTCTGTCCTTGTAACGATAGCAGTAGGTGTGATATTATTTGTACGTATAAATATTATGAAAAAATATTATCTCTGATGGTTATTGTTAATATAATAGACGACGAGTAGTAGAAACGTGTCGTTGTCCCAGCAACATCAGAATAATCACGTCCAGCATCATCAGTCCCACCACCATCGAAAACATAGCCGCTGGGAGAAAACACACGGGCATCATAATCGGCGCACGGTTTCACTACTCGTACCGTACACCGTAGAAGAGGAGGTGCGCGCGCGCTCTCGCTCCTTCTCCCTCCCTCCTTCGCTCGCCCCTTCGTCGTCGCGGGAGGGAGAGAGAGAGACAAAACACCAAGAGAACGTTCTCTCTCTCTCGTGCTACTAATCGACTCGGTTCTCGTTTCTTCTTTTCCTTTTACCACTCTTTCCTTCCTTCCTTCCTTACTTCCTTCTTTCTTCCCCTTCCTTTAACCAACAACTATGCGATTTTCTTTCACTTATTTGAAAATCCAATTAGTTACTTTTTGTTCACCTTATTTATTTATTTATTTATTTATTTATTTATTTATTACTAGAAGAACTCTTCAATCCCCTTCCTATATTTTTTCCAATTTATTTCTCACTTTTCCTTTTTTTTAACACTTTTCCCTTGTTCCTTCGTCAAAACTCGTGCTGCTGCTATTCGTTCGTTATTTTTTTCTTAAATTCACCGATTCTTCCAATCGTAGCACATTTCGAACGAACCGTACATCATCAAGCACGAGATTATTCGACGTAGTCTCAATAAGGTTATCCACTAAAATTTCGACGACAACGATTATTGTTAGGACAAATAAAACTAGGACGATAAACGCCGGTCAGTTGCACGCGCGCAAAGACCCGCGCACCCTTCGAAATCCCACCATGTCCGTTACCACTTTTCGACAGTACACTCATTTAATAGCGCAGGCGGAAGCCATATTGCGATCACTGTCCGTGCCACTGTCGGCTGAGCGCCGATCGACGGCGGCGAACCGAGCCGCATGACGAGGAGACGGGAGGGGAAGGGGGCGCTCGTGTTCTCCTACTAAAGACGCCAAAAGGGGCAAGAGAGGGCTGAAGCCGTACAGCCTATTGGTCGAATCCACCTGTCGTAGCTGTCGACATCTAACGGATAAAAAACAAGTGTGGAATTTTACGGTCAAGGGATCTACTTTATCGACCACGGTAAGAGACCTCATGTCCGTTTCTTCCCAACCTTTATTTCTTTTCTTTGCTTCAATTTCTATTGGTTGTTTTTTTTTTTTTTTTTTTTTTTTTTTTACAAGGCAAGGACAGCAAATGACGAGAAAGGACCTAATTGTTCTTCGAAAGGATCTTTTTCTCTACTCTGATTTTTTTTCTTTTTGTTGTGTTGATGTTGCTACTGTTTCTACTGCACACGAGAATGACGTCCAAACCCAACGTCACTTTCAACGTCACCAACGACAACGGACTTTCTATCGTAGTTTCATAAAGCGTGTGTTAAAAGTAGGTCGTCCTGCCTGTTTCAAAGATTTTTATACGACGTATCTATGTGCTATATATATATATATATATATATTTACGCAGAGCCGTGTACGCAACAAATGCTTATTTTCCTTTGTATCTTTTTAATAAGGACACCGAAGATAAGATGGATGGGGTTAGCGTCGACTGTAAGCAAGAACGTAAATCGTAACGGAAAAAATAAACGACATTTAGAATTTTAAATATATTTTATCGTTAGTTTCGGTTTAACTACGGACGTGCCAAAAATAATAATGAATTACAAAAAGAACTAAGATAAATATATAAAAAAAGAAAAACAGAAAATACCGTCCCGATTGCGGCAGGGATTGCAATAAACCCTTTCGTTGTCCAGAACGTTCTTCGTTGTTCAACGTGTCAAAAGAAAAAAAGGGGGCCAGGAATCGAAACACGATGACGCGCGCGCGTACACACTTTTTAAAATCGTGTTTCGTATTCGTTAAACAACGACAACAACAAAAATTGTGATAAAGAGAGAAAAAGAGAAGAAAAACAAGATCATTGCCGTCATCTAACGACGGACGAGACGAATTTACAAAAGAGCATACGTTCGCTAGAAAATAACGAGCCTGGGAAACGTGCCAGGTTACGAAGAACTATCCAAGAGTTTTAAACACACCACTACTGGTGCTGCCTGCTGCTACTACTATTGCTAGTGTGCTATCGGTGCTGGTGCTGGTTTGCATCGGTACTAGAGTGTTAGCTACCCTTCTTTCCTTCACTGCTGTCTCCTTCCACTTCTTCTCTCTTCCTCCCTCATTTCGCCATCCAGAAGAGAACATGCGATAAAAAAAGGGAGAGAAAGAGAGGAAGAAGATTATGCAAGCGATGTTACTGTTCGACTTTACAACGAGAAAGCAAATTGCTAATTAACGAGCCGCCACGAGCTGTTGGATCGAGGCTGTAAGTATAACACAGGATGGGTGTCTTGATTAAACGAAGGAGGTGCCAGCAGCTGTTCGAGAAAATCCAAAAGGGAAAGGATCCTCAAGGAAAAGATTTAACAACCACCACCGTCTGTGAAATATCTACTTAAGTTATCTTTTCTTATTCCTTTTTTTCTATTTCTTCTTTCAATACAAATTTACAAATAAGTATATATACACACCCACAGCATTATATACGTATATATGCATACCTAATTTAAATCACCTTAACTTTTACGTTTCTCTCTCTCTCTCTCTCTTTCTCTTACGCATACATCTCGATGAGAAGAACATTTTCCCTCATTTCTCTGACCCACTAACGGAGAATCTTAAGAAAACGACGACACATGCGCAAACGGATATGCAACAAGTACACGCGCCCTCGATGAGAATATGCGCGGACACGTTTTTACGAGGTTTCTTCTTTCTATATCCCTATGATTTTCTCTCTCTCTCTCTCTCTCTCTCTTTCTCTCTGTATAAACCCTTTTATCCCTGTCCCATTTTAAGATTCCATGTTATTGCAATCATAATCGAGAAATGGTATTATAGCATAAGGGACAAGATTTCATAGGATGTCAACGGTCGTAAAGATTGCCAACTGTAAAAGGACATGCAACAAGTCCTCCTCTCTCTCTCTCTCTCTCTCTCTCTCTCTCTCCCTTTCGTCAATGGCCTCTTTCGGACGTTTCTCCTCCTCTTCTCCTCCTTCTCCTTCTCTTCATCACTTCCTCCACCTCCGCGTCCACCTCCTCTTCTTCCGCCCGTTACTTTACATCATCGGTGACGCACGACTTCCGTTACGTCACGCGACGCCCACTGACGTAACGTTTACTCCAAAGAGCCCACGCACAGACATAGAAAGAGGGAGGGTGGGTGGTTGGTTGTGAGAAAGTGAGTAAAAGAGAGAGAGAGAGAGAAGGAGAAAGAGAAGAAGAGAGATGCGTGTTCCATTGATCGATTCCTCGCCCCCTTTCCCTATCATTCGATATCCCGATCGGATATCTCTTTGAATACTCTTGAACTTCTTAGAACGATCTAAAATACAAAATCGATTTTTATATCTTCAAGGTTATCAAACATTTCGTTATAAAATAAACCATCTATATTATTGATATTATTACGAACATTATTATTTATACAATGTGATTTGAATTGATTGTAATTTGAAAAATTAATCAGATCAATTTTGCGATTGAACAATTTCGAAATCTTTTAATAAATATAATTTTAACGGTACGTTATTATTTCGATTAAAAAAAAAAAAAAACCAAAATCTTGAAACATTTTGTATGAATGAAATGTTTTATAATCGAGGGAATAAAAATAATGGTAAATAATAATTAGTTGTTGAATTATATGGAAAAAAAAATTAAAAAAAAAATACAAATGTACAGTAGTACTATAAAGAAATCAATTGAATAAAATTTGCAAATAAATTCAATGTGAATTTATTTACAATGAATATTATGATATTCGATAATATTATTTTGTTTTTTTTTTCTGTAACGATCGCATGAACGAAGAAGAAGAAGAAGAAGAAGAAGAGGGTTGAAAAGTAGAGGAATGATGGGGGAAAATGAAAAGAACGAAGAGGAGAGGAGAGGAGAGGAGAGGAGAGGAGAGGATACTTCAACGAATAACGAGTCTCGAAATTCTACGTAATAGTTTAAAGGGCAGCCGCCGGTCGGTGGCACGGTTGGAAAACGAGACCCTATTGACGAGAGAACCTACCTGACTCGTTTTAAAACCCCTCTCTCTCTCTCTTATCTCTTTCTTCCACGTGAGCCCTTTTCTTCTTCTTCTTCTTCTTCTTCTTCTTCTTCTTCTTTCTCTTTCTTCATTCTTCTTCTTCTTCTTCTTATTTTTCTTAGAATTGAAATCCATTACATTTGAACGTTTAGTAAGTAACACGATCGATAAAAGTATACTCCAATTACCTTGACATTGAAAAAGGCAAATGATCCAATTCGATGGATTGAAATGCATGATAATGAGAAATAAATAGATAGTAAAAGAAAAAAGAAGAAGAAGAAGAAGAAGGAGAAACGATATCAGGGATCTTAATCGTAGAAATAAAGCAATCCTTGGCTCTTTTCTTTCCAGTTCTTTTCATTTTATTTTATTTTTTTATAGAAAAACAACACGATGATGACGATTCTCGAACTTGGCGTTAAAGGATAAAGTCGAAGTCGAGGAGCGAAAGTGGGCGAATATATAAAAGGAAAGGACAGTGTGGAAAATAAAAAGGGACGACGAAGGATAAAAAGGAAACAGAAAGAAAGAAAGAAAGAAAGAAAGAAAGAAAAGAGAAAGAAGATAGAGAGATAAAGGGGGATAGAGATTGTGAAAAGTAAAGGAAGGTAAAAGAGCATGGCCTTTTTCTCAGCTTCTTTGACCGACCCATGTTCTGTGGCTAGTAGAAAAAGAAAAAAAAAAAGATGAAGAAAAAGATAAAAAAAGAGAGAGAGAAAGAAAAAGAAAGAGAGAGAGAGAGAGAGAGAGAATCTCTTTCTATTGATTTCCTGCCGAGCGTGGGCCAACGAAGGGAGGATTAGGTATTGCTCTTCTTTCTCTTTCTCTCTTTCTATTTTTCTCCTTCGTTCAGGTCACCCTTTTTTTCCTCTCTGTCTTTTTCTCTCTTACAAGCACACTTCTTTCATCCTTCGACACAACACTTATCCTGTAATCGAGCAAGCAGCACTTGGCTGGCTTGTCAGAGAAGCGTAAGGTAAGGGTTTAAGGACACAACTAAGGGATAGCAACAAAGTTAACAGAACCGAGAAGAAAATACGACCAAAGAAAAAAAAAAACACTAAAACCTTTAATGAAAGAAACAAAAACGAATAGGATTGTAGGAAGTAAATAATAGAAACAAACCTAAACGTACTACTACTACAGAGAAAATGAAAAGTGTATGATGGTATGATCACGGTCGAGTCAATTTCAAAAGGAACTGTTCATTTTATGGATGTCCTAGAGAAAACAGTGTTTTTGTCGACAATACTGGGATTAGGTTGCTTGTAGCTTAGTAATGGAGACGGTATTAATAGTAATGATGGGGGTGGTTCCAACAGTATAGGCCTGTTAACGCTGCCGTTGCTAACTGACTGGTAATAATAGTAGTTGTAGTGTAGTAAAAGATAGTAATAGTAGTAGTGACCGTGGCATCAGCGTGTTGCGTTGGCATACCGTCCAACACGAGTCTGCTCAAGAGCCATATTGATAGTAGGAATTGGTAGTAGTAGTAGAAGTGTGCTAGAATAGTAGTAGTAGTTATAACATTGACAGTGGTGGTGGCGCTGGTGCCACTGATGATGGTGGTAGTAGTGGTAACAGTAGTAGTAGTAGGCTTGCGTACAAGCCTCGTGACGTCAGAAGCCGCCGAGTGTAACCCATGAATCCACACCTCAAGCATCCCTCTTTCCACCATCACCACCACCACCATCAGACTCGACCCTTTACCCCTGCTACGTCTGCTGCTGCTGCTGCTGCTGCTTCAAACGTAGCTTCCTTCGTTCTACATCCATCGTCATTTTTCGTCTCGTCGTAACCACACCCCACCTTTCTTTCCCATTCCACCACCCAGACCCCTCGTGTCTCGAGACACTATCGGTAATATTACTTCCATATATGCGTCTAAGCAATTAATGAAGTCATGCATGCCCTCATCAAATTATTCGCGTAAGAAGCTAACCGATAATATAATATGTATTGGGATATATTTTCGACAACACTTATTAATTTTTATTCTCATCTGTTTCACGTATTTAACCGATAATCAAATGTACGTTCCCCAATTTAGACGATAATACTCCAATGTTTCGTTATTAAGGAATTAATCAGAGAATAACGATACCAAATTGAGAATCATGTTTCCTCAAATGACTCGTTGTTCGTCGATCATATATAAATCGATACTAATGGGCATTCAGAATATACGTTAATCGTATCTCTTTCATAATTTATAGTAAAAAAAGTAAATTATACATTTTACTGAAGATCTATAAAAAAAAAAAAAACAGAAAAATTGATAATATGATTAAATCAACAACAATCAACACTTCGACGCAACTCTGACACAATTCTAAAGCATGTAAAACTCGTAATTATATTCTTACCTAGAACTCACACACAAATTAGGATAAAAAAAAAGATTACGTAGAACGGCATATGGCCGATAATATGTCAGAGACATTATTTAAAAAAAATATCTATATAAAAAAAAAAAAAAAGATTCAATATATCGCATTATATATTAATTCATTAAATTATACCGATATTAAAGTAAACACATGTATTTATCATTTTAATGAAAAAAAAGAAGAAAAAAAAAGAAATTAAACATTTTAATTAACCGTTAATGCTATGCGAAAAATAAACAAGAAAATAATCATAGATTATCTAAGTGTCGTACGAAAACAATGTGTATGTAAAAGCAAAGTTTTCAGATGGTTATCACGAACTCTTCAGAGATCTAACCCAACCATCATTATCATCGATAAAGCAATGATATTAAAAAGAAGAATTATCGGTTGGTGTTGGGCCGTTAATCGATTAACCTTTATTTATTCCGTGCTACGATAACCGCGACATTGCGGAGCCAATAGAGACACGATAACGGACTGGTCAAAGGAAAGGAAATTAAGTTAGATAATGTGGGACGTTCATTCTCGTTACGCGACTCGATTACCATGTAATAGGAAGTATAAGTACGACACAGTTACCATTGTAACTATATATATATATATATATATATATATATATATACACATATACACATGTAGAACATGCATACAAGAGTTTCCCTATTTTTATCACGGTTACTTCAATTAACTTACATTATTATTCATTCACTCATTCTCTCTCTCTCTCTCTCTCTCTCTATCTCTCTTTCTCTTTCTCTTGTAAAGAAAAATGTTCTCATAACACTTTACTTCTATCTTGCAAAGTCAAATAAACAACACAACTAAGTAAAGTAGAAAAGAACTACGTAACAAACTTCGATTTCCCTTGAAACATGTTCAATTCTCAGCGTGAGAAGATAAGTTTTGCATAAACGATTAAACACGAAAATATATTTCGTTCGTTACTATTATCACTAAAGCGATAATGTATTTGGTCTTTATTTATCGAATTCAATTTGATCGCGATTATTATTATGCGATGATACACATAAAAGAAAATACAATTTTAGACGTTGTAAATAATAAATGGTAAGCTTTAAAAAGGAAGAAAACAATTTTCTAGCCCTATCACATATTATTTATTGTATCGTATTAACGTCTTTATGATAAACAACGTCGATGGATAAAGTTACATCTTTAAAAAAGAGAAGAAGAATAACGTGGTATGGTGGTATTCCAATCGATTTCAAAGTTTAATAGATGGATACGCATTTTTTTTTTTTTTTTTTATGGAAATCGTTTATGGAAAATTACTTTTGAATATCATTTCATTTTAAATATGAAGATGAATTATTGAACAATACGAATTATATCGCAAACCGTGTTCTACTTTATTTTGATTTGTTTTTTTGGCTGCTGATTGCGTCAGGGTTGAAAATTGGAGTGATGGGGCGTGACGGGGGAGGGGGGGAGCACTGGGAGGGTAGGGAGAGGGCTTCAAACGAATAAAACAGGCAAAGGGTCAGCGTCTTCGTAATGCTTCTTCGCAAGTAACGTGTTATCGATTAACAGTAAATCGTAGAGAGAGAGAGACTTGCACAGATGCGCGACACGAGTTGACAGAGGGTTAGGAAGATAATACGTCTATATCGGTGTGACTGCACATTGATTTAGTAGTGGTTAACCAAGTTCCTTCCCCTAATACTATACTCGACAATGACTCACCCCGTTTATCCCTATATCGATATAGATCCTTATTGATAAGGTTTGATCGCGAGAGAATGCAGGATCGTCAATTAAATAAACGTAATATCCCGTCAACGTAAACTCTTGTCAAGTATCTTTATCCTATCATCACAATTTTCATGTACCAACTTATGAAAGTTGAAGATTTGTCGGCGGATTTATTTCATACAACTTATCAATCTCACAATAAAAATTGGTGTTATTTTTGTTAATTAATTCATGAACTGTTTATAGGTTTTACTTTTTTATTTAATAATTCTTGAAGGAATCTTTTAGGAAAGGTCAAATAAGAAGAAAACAAAATTGTAGATAAAGAAGAACTAGATAGAAAGTTTGGTTTTCCAAATTTGTTACAGTTTGGGATTGTGGAATGTAAAAGAGAGAGAGAGAGAGAAAGAGAGAGAGAAAGAAAGAATGAGAGTGAGAGTGAGACAACCCTCCATCCCTAACATAGAAAAGACATTTTGTGCTGCTACTCGTCGAGTATATGGGTCGAGAAATGCCGTGCGCCTGCTAAATATATATCGGCGCGTGCACGCGCACACACACACACACACGCACGTACACACATTCTCCATCCCTATCCTTTTCTTTTTCTTTAACTCGCTTAAAGCTTCACACTCACGCATGCATGCATGCACGCACGCACGCACGTACGACACCAACCAAACGAGAAAACGAAATGAGAGAAAGAGAGAAGGCATTTCTCTCTCCTTGAGAAGGCTCGTTTACCTTTCCACACCAAAGAGAGTGAGAAAGATAACGACTAGATAAATAATTATTATAAAATAAGAAGATTTTAAGTGTAATAAGCAAGGACAAATAATAAATAAATTTGTGTATTTTTAAATAATACAAAGATAAATTGTCTTTATTCCAAAATTCTGTCTACAAATTTAAAGAGATTAGATATTTTTCAAATGTCCAAAAAACAACAACTATTCTTTCCTTCTAATATTTTATTTTATTTTATTTGATTTTATTTTATTTCATTGTATTCTATTAAGATTCTATTTTATTTGATTTTCTGTCTTTTTACCTCTTTTTTTCTATTTCGCCTACTTTTGTCTACTTTTCACACAACAAGCTGCTTCTTGACTGTTGCTAACGTACAATGGACTCTCAACATCGAAAAAAATCGATTCGTTAACCTGTCACGAGGAAAAATACCTTTCCTCTTTATTCTCTTTGCCGATTGGGACCTATAACAAATCTTTCAGTGATTTACAATCTTATCCCAAATCTGCCCAATTGTACTTTTCTTTATTCTTCTTCTTCTTCTTCGTCTTCTTCTTTCTTATCTTAGAATGAATCATCATGGCCGATGATTCTTTTTTTATTCTATTAGGAATCATTCTGTAGATTGTAAAAATTTGTGTTCATTCTTTTCTCGATCCCTTTGTCCTTTATAACAATAATAAACTATAATAGATTTTATTTTGTAATGTTATTTCTACCAGAGTTTTTCTGTAGCTTAGAAAAATTTGTTCATTCGTTTGACTTATATTATTGATGATGACTATCATCCTCATCCTCATTATCATCATCATCATTATCATCAATGCATACTTCTAACGTCACGAACTAACATAATTCTTAGAATCCTTTTTTTTTGTGTTTTCTTTTTCTTTAATTTCTTTTTATCTTAAGGAAACCATTTTCTTGTTCACAACATTATTCAAAGTTTGACTAAATATTAACGACAGATGGTAACATTAGAAAATAATTCTAACTTAACTTTCACGATAATGAATATAAAAACAGATTTACTTACTTCTTCGTCGAAGAAAAATATAAAACACCATTTTGTTTTTTTGTTTTTTGTTTTTTTTTCGTACGAAATATACAAACGTGATTTGTCAGAAGAACGTGTCCTACATTTTGACGACGGGTCAATTAAATCGCTCGACGCCGTCTGGAAATCGTCCAAGTGCGACGTGAGACTAGACTTCATGATGATAGAGAGAAGAATGATGATAATAATGATGATAATGATGATGATGATGATGACGAAGAAGAAGAAGAAGAAATAGAGAAAAAAGAAAGACAAGACGAGGAGGAGAATACGAAAATGAGACAAGGCAAATGTTTCATTAATACGTGGCGCTATCGTTTAACTCGAAGTTAATGGAATGAAACTCAGAAGATACTCTGATGTGAGAAAACGATAAGATCGTTTAAATGAAGAAAGAAAGAGCAAGTGAAAGAGAAAAGAAGAAAAAGAAAGATAGAGAGAGAGAGAGAGAGAGAGAGAGAGAAGTAGAAGAAGAAGATTGAGAAGAGAAGATGAAGATTTGAAAGAGAAAAACAAGATTAAGAGGATGAACGAGAAGTAGAAGTAGAAGTTTAAAAAAAACAAAAACCCCCCAAAAAAAAAAGAAGAATAAGTCAAGGTCACATGAGGGAAGACATCTTTAACGATCGAGTTATCCTTCTCGCTGTATATGATTTTACCGACCGTTGGTAACTGATTTTACGGTAGGAGAGAGAGAGAGAGCTATGATCGTATTCCGTGAAAAGTGAGAGACGAGTTAAAGTTATTCTCAATGTGTGAGTACGGGGCGTACGCACGCGTGCGCGTGCGCATACGAGTGTAATATATACACGGGAGAGAATCCAAAAGAAAAGAAGAAAATAAGTTAAGAGAAGTAAAGAGAAGAAGAAGAAGAAAAGAGAAAAGAGAAGACCGTATAGATGGCCTGTTCTCTTCTTCTTCTTCTTCTTCTACCTTTTCACTTTTTACCCCCTCTAACTCAAGGGAGTATATAAATGAATTATCGATAAGGTCGACTCTCGCACGAAGGTCGTTTCTTGACCTTCGATTTTCCGTTCGTGATCTCGAGCTACGAAAATAACGAATCCGTTAGAACTATCCTTCTCTCCCTACGTAATTATCCTACGTAATTACTCACTGGATAAAGTATCACGAAGAAGAAGAAGAAGAAGAAGAAAAAAATATTAAGAAAAATTACAACTTAGAAAGATAAATAAATAGAAGCTTGCAAACTATTAATGTTAATATATGAATGTTCGTAATTTTAATCTGTAGAAAAAAATAATTTATCATCATCAACATTCTAATGATTGCGTTGCATGTAGTTATCAATGAGGACAACGTAATACATTCTCATTTGGACGATTTAGAAATCGTGCTCGTTTTAATCGTTCCAATGATCTGGGTCTTAACGATTTTTTGCTTCTTTTTTTTTTTACACGAACGGTGAACGCAATCTCGACTCTTCGTCAGAGTTGTTGTTGTCTTCTTCTTCTTTTTCTTCTTCTTGGTCCTTATGCGTTACAACAAGGCAAGAAAATCAGCTAGCAAGCTAAACAGCCAAGCAAGCAACCAACCAACCAACCAACCAACCAACCAAGCAGACTTCGGTCGAACCACCGCCGGTTCATTGGCCAGGCCACTTGTCGCCTTGAAGCCAATCGCTTCGTTCGTACTCCGTTCGCATTCCGCATGTAATACAAGTCGTCTCGGCTGCTGATAATTTAATAACGCCTCTGTAATTTACGATCGAACGATTTTTACTTCCCTTGATCTAAACCCCCCACCCCACCCCCACCCCACTCCTATATCATTCTAACTTTTCTTATTTTCAAATCATAGCTATCGTACTTTCATTAGACAACCCATATGGTTCCTCCTGTTGTTGCTGTTCATGCCTCTTGTCAATATTATCATGAAATTTATTATTCAACGAAAAACATTCTCGGTAGATCTCAATTAATCTTTTTTCCTTGTAATTCTAATTTTCTTCTTTTATTTTTTTTTTTCATCATTCTCATGAAAAAAACCATATGCTTGTTGTTGTTGTTGTTGTTGTTGTTGTTAATATCATTATGAGATGAATTTATTGAACTTTGAATATATTACAATTTTCATGACTTTTATTTATTCAATTGTTAAAACAATTATTCTTACTTTTTTTTCCCCCCGTCCCCTTATTAATCCTTCTATAAATCGTTTTCATTTAAAACAATTGTTATTGCGTTGTTGTTGTTGTTGTTGTTGTTGTGTGGTCTTGTAATCGTTGGTTGCTGTTATTGAATTGATAAATTTTCACGAGAAAGATTTAATGTTAAGTTCGACGTGAAAGGTCGATGAAATTTCTAGGACTTTTCCTCTCGATTTTGTTGCACGTCGTCGGCAGTCTTCGTGACGACGACGACGACGACGACGACGAACATCTTCCTTTGACAAGGAAAGCTTGTTCGAGCGAAAAATCGACTTATCGAGGGAGAGAAGCTGTTTCCTCCGAGACAAAGAGATAACTCCTTCCCCCTCCTCCTCCTCCTCCTCCTCTTTCCCCACCCCGCCTACCTTTTTTCAAACTCCTTATCAAAGATGGTCCGATATCTTTATCTTTGTCTCTCTTTTCTTTTTTTTTTTTGTCTTTTTTACCTTAAAATTCGAATTGATAATTTCGTAAGAAATGAAATATATAATGTGCCCATAATTATGAAAATGGTCTAAAAATCATGTATCTCTTGTTTTTCGTGATATTTAAAGAATTATATATTTGAACACTAAATAAAATCTCTATACAATATTGAAATAACAAACAGACACTTTATTATTAATTGGTTCATTTTTGACAATTACACCAAATTGGGGTGAAAATTATATTGAAATTTATTTAGTTTAAAATAACGTTGTGTGAAATAACATGATAAACTCAATAAACTCATATATATATATATATATATATATGTATAAAATTGTCAAACATTTACGAATGAATTTAAATAAATTTTTAATACAATTTTCGCTTTTCTTTTTTTTTTTTTGAATATTTTAAATGCATACGATAGTGTCCGACAAATTCTTACTATCCCCATTCCACCTTTCATTCGTATTCTAATTTTAGGTTCTTACACGCGCATAAGTTTAACACAAGCGTGCACGCGGAGAACGTATGCGTTAAATTTCCTCTCTCTCTCTCTCTCTCTCTCTTTCTCTTTCTGTCTCTCTTTCAGGTCTATCTATCCAACGATGGCGGAACTTTCACTTGGTCGACGAGGCGAACGTAAACAAAGCGTGCTTCGACGACGTTCGCACGTGACAAATTTATGGAGATTAGCGAGCGGATGGTCTTGATCGATGTTTGAATAAGTACGTGAGTAGGTATCTACTCATTCTAATTCGTAGTCGGTACTTTGAAGGTTTGATTTACAAATTGAATCTAATCAAATAGTAGTTAGCGGTATAATTGATGACAAAGAGAAAGAAAGAAAGAGAGAGAGAGAGAGAAACTACACAACTTTGATGAGACAGATTTTAGATTTACTACGTTATTAACATTTACCAATTTTTTTCTCCCTGTGTGTTTTCCCCCCTCATCCAAGAATTAATTCAAAAGAACTTTGAGTTGGTTAAAAAGTCACAGAGTCCAATTTGATTTGTAAAAACGATATCTATTTTAAATTAAAACAACAACAACAACAAAATCAGTCCGAGTATTTCCGTAATGAGAGCATGAAAATAAAATATGAATCTTAAGGGATTCTCTTCAAGCACGAACCACCACCACCATCGGAAGAGATTTCCGTCCCCTCCTGGCGATTTTCTGCTATTAATAGCTCTTTTCCATGGATTACGGAGTACAGAAAAGAAAAGGAAAAGAAACGAGAAGAAGGGACAAGAAAAAAAGAGATAGAATGAGAGAGAAAGAGAGAGAGAGAGAGACAGTCAGAGAAAAGTCCGCCTACTATTAGATCTCGCTGTTGCATCTGGATAGAAAAAGGGGGAGGAGCAGCAACAACAACCAAAGTAAAAGGAACACCAATCGCCGACAAAGGCAATGGCAACAGCAATAGCCAACAGTAACGGCAACCAGCAACCAGCAACCAGCAACCAGCAACGGCAACAACGTGCAACACGACGTAACGCAACGGGAATTACCGACGTAACTCGTCACACGTGCTGAATATTTTCGTTGTACCGACACGTCCGGAATAACCCGACGACGGGGAATTTATGGAGGATTCTCTCATCTCTCTCTCTCTCTCTTTCTCTCTCTCTCTCTCTCTCTCTCTCTCTCTCTATCTATCTATCTATCTCTCTCTTGCAAAGCAGGACGCAGAGTAAGAGGGAGAATGAGAGCCGACTTCACTATCCACCTTCGTCACTCACACTTACGAGAGTAAGTGAGAAAAGGGTGGGGCGACTATAGGGTGGGAGAGAGGGGGGAGGGAGGTGGGGGAGTGAGGGGTGAGAGGATCGGCGCGTCGCTGGTATTTACAATTCTCCTCGTTGCGGCAACGAAAGAATCAGAGAAATGAGAGAGTGAGAGTTGGACTGAGAGAGGGAGAGAGAGAGAGAGAGAGAGAGAGAGAGAGATAAAAAGATAGTAGAGCGAGTGAGAGAGGAAAGGTTAAAGGGAGGGAAAAGAGAAGGGACGAAGCATCCTGAGAGGCTGCTACGGATCGATGCCGTGTTATCAAATCACGTTCTCTCCTTCTCACTCCCTCTCTCTCTCTCTCTTTCTTTCTCTTTCTCCTCAACGACGAACGCGTCGTCTCCAGCAGAGCAGAGACCCTTCGAACGTTGAACAACCCTACGACGAACCTTACGACGAACCCTACGACAGCCGAGAGACGCCTAAACGATCGAATAATGGCGCTTCTTCTTCTTCTTCTTCTTCTTCTTCTTCTTCTTCTTCTTTTTCTTCTCTACTTCTACTTCTACTTCTACTTCTACTTCTACTTCTTTTTCTTCTTCTTCTTCTTCTTTCAAGCTCGTTCAATTATTTCCTTGAGAAATATCTTCTACCTACTCGTACAACCAACCAACCAACCAACCAACCTGTCGTCCGCTTTCTCCATATCTTCCTTTTACTTTTAATATTCTTTTCTCTCTCTCTCTCTCTCTCTTTTCCTTTTTGTTTCTCTTTCTCTTTTTTTTTTTTTTTATCATATTATTATAATTGTTATCATGTTGTTTTTTTGTTTTTCTACTCTTTCTTTAATAGATTACAAGTAGTTACTTCTTAATGAACACCTTTTAACTAACACCTATCCAATACTACCCCGGATTCTTTGTTATCAACAGTACATTTTGATTGTTTTTTTTTAAACATGTCATCCATCCATTACATTTTTATTAAACATTCTCACATTATTTGTTTGATTTTAATCATCACTGACAGGAAAACTAGTAATCCAACGTGAACTAGACGGCCACATTGATTTTATTATATATTATTATTATTATTATTATTAATATGATTGATTTTTGAAATGTTTCTTAAACGATTTGGTAAAGTAATAAAATTCGATCATCGACAAATAACACGTTTCTTCAAACGAGTTCACGAAAGTCAGGGAGAAACGAAAGCCACACGAGTTGTCGACGAGAAAGTTGGTAACCTTAACAGACTCTCCTCAGGTACTCTATCAAATTGCTGCTGTTGCTGTTACTGCTGCTGTTGTTGTTGTTGTTGTTGTTACTGTGCCGAAGGCTGTGGGAGCTTCTTCTCTCTTGTGTCACCTTTTGAATACGATTAAATATACTTGTTGTTTGTGTTTTATATACATTACATTTTATATTCATTACCATTTCCTCACCTGTAAACTTGAATAATTGAAAAACATTTCCTATTTATGGTTTCTCGGTGCTCATGCAGAAACACGCGACCACTAACGTTAGGGAAGGGAAGGGGAACTTTGAATACAATAAAAGAAAATTTGGTTGGGTTTTTTTTTTAATGTTTTTTCTAAACAATCCCCGCCGCCATTGAGTAACGCGTAACGTATCTCTCAATATTCATTATTCATACGCAAAGTTTCATATCTAAATTCTCAATTTGTCTCTACGGTTGTTTTGATTAATCAAATTATTAACACACGTCGAATACCTTTTATTATCTATTTTTTTAAATCGTTCGAAATTATATGAAACGTAAAATTCGTAACCGTAAATCGTTCTTAAATAATATCTATGTATATATACATGAAATAACAATAATACAATCGTAATATAAATGTAAAAACCATCCACGACGACTGATCGAAATTAACCGCGAAAAAAGTATTACGAAATAATAATAAAAAAAAAAAATAATAATAATAATAAAAACCAATAAGGTTTTTTTTTTATGTAAGATCATAGAGATGAAATATATTCGAACCTAAGAACATTTATTCGGGGAATAGAGAAGGTGTGTGTGGGGGGAGGGGTAAAGGGGGAGGGGGAGGGGTAAAGGGGGAGGGGGAGGGGGATATAGAATTAAGGTAACAAGACGATTTAACAAGGGAAACATAGAAGAAACAAAGTTGGAAGTAAGAAATGACGCCAGGCGTATGCCACGAGACCAAGTAGAGTAAGGAAACTCGTTGAAAGTCGAAAGATAACGTCGATATAGTTTGCCACCGAAAGGAGGAGGAGGAGGAGGAGGAGGAGGAGGAGGAGAAGAAGAAGAAAAGGAGGTGGAGGTGCAGGAGGAGGAATAGGAGGAGTGGGAGGAGGAGGTGGAGACGATAAAAGCGGCTAGGGATAACGAGAGCGGAAACTTGAGTACTTATACGCGAGACGAACCATAGGTAGGTAGGTCGTTCTCTCTCTCTCTCTCTCTCTCTTTCTTTCTCTTGTTAAAAAGCAGGTGGATAGAATTCCGTGAGGTAGTACTCGCACGGGAAAAGAAAACGGTGGAGGTGGAGGTGGAGGAGGAGGTACGAGGATCTTCAAACCGGATGATTCCCACAACACCTTCTTCTTCTTCTTCTTCTTCTCCTCCTTCTCCTCCATAAGAATGAAAGAGAGAGAGAGAGAGAGAAGACTTAACGGAACTCCTTCTACGCTATCCTGACGTCACATTAAGAACCGAAGAAGCAACGTGTTCTCGTCATCGTCGTTGTCAACGAGAAATTCAATCGACCCTATTTCTAGTATTCGATACGACCAATACAACAACAACAACAACAACAACCCATATTCTCTCGATATAGAAATACGATTTATTTTGTTTTGTTTTGTTT
The DNA here is from genome assembly GCF_049000335.1 of Polistes dominula. Classification (NCBI taxonomy): domain Eukaryota; kingdom Metazoa; phylum Arthropoda; class Insecta; order Hymenoptera; family Vespidae; genus Polistes; species Polistes dominula. The sequence continues at coordinate 1,523,862 of NW_028300899.1, forward strand.
TGTTTAATTTCCCATCGATTTCATCGTGAAAGTAAGAAAATCAATGAGAGAAATGTTTCTCTATGTAATAATAATAATAATAATAATAATAATAATAATGGTGATGGTGGTGGGAGGGTGTATGAGTGGAGGTTAGTTTATGGGAATAATTTGTTGGGTAATCAAAAAATTTGTAAAAGAAGACAAGAAAAAAAAGAGAAGAAGTATTAAATCAAGATGGGACGTATGTAATTATTACAAACATAAGAATAAGAAAAATCGTTGCAATGGAAGATGATTGGATTAGCCCAATGGGTTAAGAAAAGTAGTCTGATGTTAAGTTTCTAAAAGGGGGAGAAGTTTTGTACAGAGCGACAGTTACGCTTTAATAATAATGATTAAAGCCGGCGGTCATTGACGCTCCGCAAGAACTCAGTGACCTCGAAGATACCGAACACCAACTTGAAGAATACCATTTGGAATTCGGATATGACGCGAAATTATATTATTTTCTTTTTGTTATGTTTTGTTTTGTTTTTTTTTTCGTCTCGGTTGATCGACTGTAATACGTAAGAAAGAGAGTGAGAGAAAAAAGTGGGAGAAAGAGAGAAAGAGAGAAAGAGAGGGCAGTTACTTACTATGGGGGTCGGCCAAAATGTAAGACAATAACGGGTCTTCTCTTCCTCCCGAAGAACCTTGAAACCAATTTTGACCGTTCCTCCCACTCTACCAGCCCACCGTCCAATTCTATTTTCTTACGTATATTTCTTTTTCTTCTTTTTTTATCTCTTTTACTTTTTCTCTCTCCCTCTCTCTCTCTCTTTCTCTATTACTTTTACCATGCCCAATTTTCCAGTAAAATTACGAATATAATTCTTCGAGGGCAAATTCCGGTGAAATCACGAACGTTTTCGTTATTTGGTGTTGTGTTGTGTTTTCACTTCATACTCGAGATTCCACACTCCGATAAGCTTTCTTCTCGCTACCCAAGTAAGCCCCGCCTGCCTCTCCTTATTTAATAATGTTTCTACTAAAACGTATGTATCCAAAAGTACTTATGAAACATATTTACATAAGTATGTCTAGTATATATAAATAGACTCAAAGTTGGTAAAAAGAGGGCTGGGGTGGGGTCGAGGTGGTTGGGGGAGTCAACACATTATGCATAATTTTTTTATTCGAAATAAGAAAAGCTTTTGTTGAAAGCTTTGAATTGGAAGAAAAAGAAAACGATGAAGTGAACGAATGAGCATGGGTTGCTTTGCTTACAAATAGGAGGTGGTCGAGAAGGAGTACGGGGCAACTACTCATCGGACTCTACTTCCGGAAGCTACGGAGGAGGAGGAGGAGTTCGTTGAATGCAATCTCGGTCTGGCTGGTAACGAACGGCAGGAAGAGAGATCGACGATGTCGATGTAATTCGAAGGAACTTGCCGGTGACACAATGTAATAATAAAACTACTAGAAGTTATTTCCAAACTAAGTAGGACTAATATTTACAGTAGTAACAGTAGTAGTAATAGTAGCCATTATTGTGCTAGTAACAGTAGCCTGGTGCTAGTAGGTAGTTGTGTAGTTAGTATTGGGGTAGTAAATAGTTGTGTAGTTGGTATTGGACTAGTAGGGAAGTAGTAACAAATGATATTGTACTAGTTGGCAGAAGTAATTGTTATTGTTCTAATAAAATTTATGATTACGATATTAGATAGTTTTAATTTGAAGGAACACAATGGTGACACAATATAATAATAAACATACTAGGAGCTATTTCCAAACTAAGTAGGTGACACAATGTAATAATAAAACTACTAGGAGTTATTTCCAAACTAAGTAGGACTAATATTTACAGTAGTAACAATAGTAGTAATAGTAGTCATTATTGTGTTAGTAACAGTAGCTGGTGCTAGTAGGTAGTTGTGTAGTTGGTATTGGACTAGTAGGGAAGTAGTAACAAATGATATTGTACGAGTTGGCAGAAGTAATTGTTATTGTTCTAATAAAATGTGTGATTGCGATATTAAATAATTGTAATTTGAAGGAACTTTTTTTTTTAGATAATTTGTATTGAATTTTTGTGTAGATAGTTGTAATTCGAAGGAATTTGCCGTTGACACAATGTAATAATAAAACTAGTAGGAGCTATTTTTCCAAACTAAGTAGGACTAATATTTACAGTAGTAACAATTATCAGTAATAGTAATCATTATTGCATCTAGTAATAATAGTTGGTGTTAGTAGGTAGTTGTGTAGTTGGTATCGGTCTAGTAAATAGTTGCGTAGTTATAATTGGGTTAGTAGATAGTAGTAACAAATGATATTGTGTTAGTACATGGAAATAATTATTATTGTTCTAAACAAAAATTTGTGATTACGATATTAGATAATTGTAATTTTTATTGTGCTAGCAATACTTTGTTGATTGTATTATTAATAGTAGTAAATGCTATTATGCTAATAATCAATAGTAATTATTATTATGTCAGCAATGTTTGTGCTCATGCTAGTAGTGTATTTGTAATGATGTGATAATGTTGGTGATTATTGTTACAATATTAATAATTTTCGCGATATTAGAGTGATTGTTGTTGTGCTAGTAAAAGTGATACTGGTAATGGTAATATGAGTAAGAATAATAATAAAGATAGACACTCAACAAATGTGTTTAGAAGTAGGCTAAACACGATAAACTGAAGCGATACGTTATATTGTAATACGTTGAGATTGCTCTCAACGCTCGAGAATGACTTCGAAAGTGTTTAGAATACTTTCTACGAATCCTAATTAAGGAAACGTGGCTAACCTTTCGCCAACAGAAACTCTTGTCCAAGAGACAAAGACAAGATAACACTTTAACGATGATTGATTCGTTAATTGTGCGTTGACAAGTATATTCTAATTACGAATAGATAACAATTTACATGTTTTAACCAATAAACACGTTAATAGTATAATCATTATATTAATTACATGCGAAAATATAATTATTATAACACTTTTATTTCTATAATTATTCAAATTAATCGATTAAAATTTCGTTTAATAAATAAATAAATAAATATAAACAACGTTACAAGAGCAACGAAAAAAATTAAAAATCCGGAAATATTTTATATAACATTTCTATATAACTTGATAACGTTATATATTACATATATACAATAATATCATGTAAAATCAGATAAAAACATTAAATGAACTATAAGATTTTTAACCGTAGGAAATTAAAATGATAATTCACAAAAAAAAAAAGAAAAATGAACGAACTACGAAAATGAAGTTCGATGTCAGGAATGGGCGTTTTAGTTAGAGTGGGTCGATTTTAAAATCACATCGAAGTGGTTAATCTCGAGCACGTAGTAGAAACGGAGTGCCGATGATGAAGAAAGACAACGAGAGAAAAAGAGAGAAAGAAAGAGAGAGGAAGAAACTTTTGAAGACGAAGAAGAAGGAAGAGGTGGTTGGTGGAGGTGGAAAAGGAGGTGGAGGAGAAGGAGGTGCACGCGGCGCATACCGAGGCCGTTCCATCTATCTCTACCCCTTCCTTCCATTGTTTCTCCTTCATGTCTCCTCCTTTACTTCTCGACCATGGTAAGAGGCACGATGCTACTGTGTTACATATTTAAGCTACCTTCACACCAAAACTAACTGACTGACTTTACTTCCTTCACCTCCAACCTCCATCACCGAACTTCATTTTTTTCACTACCACCATCTACCATGACAACACAACTTACTCCTCTCCTTTCTTTTATCTTTCTCTTATCCTCTATTTCTTTTCTGATTTTTTTTATTCTTTTTTTTTTTTGACGGGGGTTTTTTTCTTTTTTTGTTACGGTAAAGTACAATGGCGACTTGGCCGATCGAAAACGACGATGCAGAAAAACGACATATCCGTAGTAACACTTTCACTCGTATATATACATATATATATATATATATGTTCTCAAGAAACAAAACTTGGAAACTTAGAAAACTTGGCTTAGCAATAATAACAATAAGAACAACAATACAACAAAAAGTTGTTGTTGTTGTTACTGCTACTAACAACTCTACTTTCAATTAACATACCTGCATTTTTTGTGTACTTTCCTTACGTTTTACGTACAAATTACGTTGTTGTTTTTGTGTGTGTGTCTCTCTCTCTCTCTTTAATACGAGAAAAATGTATTGTATACCAAATTAAAGTAATCATATTCTTCTTCTTTTAATCATTTGTAAAACATAAAGAAAATAATAATAATAAAAGAAGAAGATGAAGAATTATTTTCCTCGAGTATAAATAACCATATACACCACATGTATTAATTATAATTTACGAGCAATTTGAATTTGCATCAATAAAAGATTCTTAAAAGAGAAAAACAATATTCTTGTATTCGCGTGTCTTGTATTTAAGTGTAGTTATTATAATTCGATGTTTTGATATTTCATTTTAAATTCATTCATTACATCAAATCAATTGTTCAGAAAAATAGAATTTACATCAAGAGTTCCAGTTGTTCCTAGATAATCGTAGAAAATAAATCAAAATACAATACAAAATATACGATTGATTTTTTTCAAACATTTAAATACCAAATTTGTTTAAAATACATCGAATTAATTGTTTAACACGTTGACGTCGGCGTGCGATTTTCAGTGTCTGCGCTGTGGGGCGGCACTCGAATCTAAGATGCGTTTCATCTGGCGGCGCGTGATTTTTGCTTGTTCAAACTTGGACCAAGGTGGACCACCGGTGGTACACGCCGCCCGATGGGACAATCTAGCGCGAGCCACTGGTGGTACACGCCGTCCGATGGGACAATCTAGCGCGAGCCACTGGTGGTACACGCCGCCCGATGGGACAGTCTAGTGCGGGCCACCGGTGGTACGCGCCAACGTGAACGTGTTAAAAAATATATATATATAAAATTTGTCGAAATAATCACGTTTCAAAATTGATCAAAAAAAAAAAAGAATGTACACCACGCGAGTATTTGGAATTCTTATATAAAAGTATTCTTTTTTTATGTTACAAAATGGATTTTTATTGTAGAAATAAAATACGTAAGTAGATGGTTGCATATACGTTCGTGTTATTCCGACGATAATCACGTAAATAAGTATTAAAATACATGCATACATATTTATATATATATATATATGAATGTATTTACGTCAAACGAGTTTTATGTTAGAGAGGATTGTTGAAGAAAAATACTTAGCCGTAGAAAATCGCATTTGAAACTGTCTAGAGCATGCAAAGTAGTCCTTCCTTCGAGAGAAAGACAGAGACAGAGATATTAGATCTAATATCTAATAAAAAAGAAGTTACCTTTCTCTCTCTCTCTCTCTCTCACTCTGTACTCATTTTTCTTTTTTCCTTTTTTGAAATATGTAAGTCCCATGTTAGTCCCATTTAAGTTGAGGGCGCTGTTAGAGAATGATCAAATATGCCGATCAGATATTCCGTTATAATAACAGTAAATGATGAATACAAATACACTACTACTAGTGGAAATAGAAACGCGAATAGTAATATATTATAATATACACAAATAGATAAGAGAAGGGATGAGAAAAATGAAAGGATAGAAAAAAAAAAAAAAAAAGAAAAAAACAAGTAAAATGTTATTTGTACATCCTTGGTTAAATTCGAGCAATGTTTTGTTAAACGGTTATTAAAGTAGTAAACTAGCGAAGCACGTCGCTATATAGGGTTTATTCCACTCTAAACTTGCGGTTGTGAACGTGACCGAAAAGACCGAGGAGTCTTTCTCTATCTCGTATTAGAAATCCACCGGTGAAAGTGTTAGGCTCTACGAGCACGACGGCTTCTCGTGCTTCAAGAACCCCAACAGTCCAAGCTGTTATAGACGATTCCTTATTGCGACGTTAGTAAGTGATACATACCACGAACTTTAAAATCATTTCAAATATATTCGACAACGTATATTACATTTTTTTCACTCATTATATATCTGTCCTATTCTATTAATTCTTTTTTATTACTTTAGAAATATATTCATAAATTAATATTATTTTATGTAGATTTAAGAATATCAATTCGTGTAAAATAGAAGATTTAAATGATCTATATATATATATATATATATATATGATTATAATAAATTATTATATATAAATATTATAACCTAAAAATCTACTTTTTACGTATTTTTTATCTCTGTCCTTTTCTAATAATTTTTTTCTTTTACTTTTGAAATATGTTAATAAATTAATGTAATTTTATGTAGATTTATTTTATAAACGAGCTGTTAACACTAGATTTATGAACTGGTCCAAGGTGGACCACCGGTGGTACGCGCCGCCCGATGGGACAGTCTAGTGCGGGCCACCGGTGGTACGCGCCGGCATGAACGCGTTAAACACATTTAGTATTTAACACTGGATTTACACACTAAGCCAATTTGACTCATTGAACACATTTGATTATTATATATTTATAAAATTGAAATACTATTTTTTTCAAAAACTTATATTGGTTTTTTTTTTTAATTATGTAATGAAATATACGTAAATATTAGTTGTTCCATTCCTTTACACAACCCTTCATTCAAACGATGTTATTAAATCATTAAGAAAATAATGAACAAAACATTCGTAAATCTAGTATTAAATAATTTCATAATCTCGTTATATTTTAGGAGAATCATTCTAATTTGGATGCATGTTAATAATAGTAGCAGTATGTGTAAGTGCATGGGAACCAAGCACGTTTTATCAACTGTAAACATACCAAAGTAAATAGATGTATAGACTTATCACATAATACATATACATATATAACATATATATATATATATATATACATACACGCGTATATACGTATGGTATCTCTACGCACGTATAACGATACTAAAGAAAAATAAAGTGAGAAGTAGAATACAAGAAAAGGAAAAGAATATAAATTATTGAAGACGAGTACAAAGTTAACTGTTGTGTGTGGGCGTTGGCCCCTCTATGTCAAAGAATTTGTTTTCATTCTAAAGAATGTCTCTACTTCTACATCTACTTCTACTTCTACTTCATTTTTATATTACTACTTTTACTTCATTTTTTGGTGGTTCTTCTTTTGCCTTTTTTTCCCCCCGATAAGTTATTTGAACGTCTCTACTTTTTTTCTATCTTTTTTTTTTTTTTATCTTTTTTTATCTTTGTAAATACTTAAAACACATTGAGATATCATATTATCCAATAGATAATAATCCGAGAGGAAGTATATATATGTATATTGGACTTGGACTTTTTCAAGAAACAAGTAAAAACTAAAGAAAACAACAACAGCAACAAATTGATAAATCTTCTAATTGAACTAAGGAAAAACTGAAAAGTCCAAAAATCGTTAATTGCCACGACTCAGACAAAAAAATGTCTGATTTTTGACCCTGTTTTTTTTTTTAACAATTTTTGAGTCAAAAATGGCAATTTGACTTTTGCATTTTTAAAGTTCAACTAGAAGCTAATACTATAAAGAAAATGTGTGCTTAATTTCATAAGAATCGATTGAAACCCTTTTTGAGTTATCCTTTACAGCACAGTTTGAGACAAAAGTCGTTTTTGAGAAAAACGCGTTCAAAGTTTAGCCCTGAGTTGAGGTGGACCATTTAAATGAATTTTCAATCGATAAATATATAATGCGAATTTTATTCTAAAAATTTACAGGCATATTTTTCAAATGATAAACTAACTATTTATGAAAAAAAAAAAAAAGAAAAAAAAATTCGATTTATTTTTTATTTTACATGTAAAAACCTCAGCAGTAGTGTATCTTTTAGTTCCATAGATACCATGGCGCTACCATGGCGCTGCAATAACGCACGGTGCCTATAGCGTGCAAATGTATGATGGTATTATAATGTTTTCTCAAAGAAAAGAGACAGTAAAAGAATAAAAATCAACTTCGAGCATACGCATAATATTATTCATATACATACATACATACATACATACATACATACGTGTTTACTCTCATCTCTTGAGAATATTGTTTTTAATATTCATGATGCGAATTAACTCGTTTGTTACTTGACGCTAACGACTTAAGAAAGTGACTCTCAGGTCACGTCATTATTTTCTTTCGTTGAACGATATAAGAGATTAAAAAAAGAAAAAGTATTAAAAAAAAAAAAAAGAAATCATTATCTCAACCTTATACACACACACACACACACACATTATTTACCTTTTATGGAGATAAGTGTAAGAATAGAAATTCATATAATATGTATTTTATTTTATTTTCTTTTTTTTTCCTTATTCTACTTCTTAAGAAACAACGCGCAACTAATTTGATAAAATTGTGTGCCGATTTCGTGTGTGTGTGTGTGTTTGTGTATGTGTGATGTTATAAAAAAAAAATAAATAATAGAGAACAAGAATAATCGATTAAAATCGAACAATACGAAAAGATTGTTAATTGAAGAATTATTGGCAATGTCATTATCGAACGATATCGGTTGTTCTTGTTTCTATCCAATGTTTGTTATCATATTTCGTTCAAGGTCGACGAACGGGGAGTAGTACTATACTCTCGTATCGCAGGTGTTCCTCGTATTATTTTTACTCTATCTTTCTGTCAATGAAAAATACAAAAATTAAGAAGAGACAATATGATCATTTAACGAACAATCAATTTTGTTAGAATTACAAATGTTTCGGATTCATTGAATTAAATTACAATAAAAAAACAAAAAAAGAAAAAGAAGAAAAGCAGAAAAGAGAATTCACAACAAGGGATGATCCTGTAGGTGGGATGGCGCCATACATATTGCTCATGTGCCATTGGCTGAAAAAAATGTTGGGGGACCGTTTCCGATGCAACGCGCAGCCAAATACTTATTTGTTTTTATTGTGATATTTATATTTAATTGTTTTGTTGATAACACAACAGTGCATATATAAAGTGAAAATAGAAACTGTAAAATTATCGAGAACACTTAGTAGTTTTCTTAAAGTGTAAGTTTAATTTAATCATTTCATAATTACAAATATAAATGTACAAACCTAACCTATAACTTATCGTTTGTTTACAGACCTATTGTTTATGATGAATAATTATGGTTCGACAGTGTATTTTTAATTACTGCAAAAGTTCAATAAAAACTAAGCAAGACCGTCAAGACCCAAATTTTAAGCAAACAAATTTCATCTCGAGTAAAACTATGATTTCAATGTTTGAATCATTCGCGCGCAAAATCGAGTTCCGGTTCCCCAGCAATGTACATGGCGCATTCCTCCTATAGGAATTGGTATACGAAGTAAAATAAAATATTTTGTTTATTTTTCCATTCAAACGAAATTATACAAGAATGTATGAGTGTGTGTATATGCGTGTGTATTCGATAACCCATGATAATAATGTCAAACAAACTCGTATTTAAATAAAATAAATAAATAAATAAAATTACTTGAACGGTCATCGAAACATTGACGAACATATGTTCGTTAAATCATCGTTATTATTATTATCATTATCATCATCATAATTATGATGATTATTATTATTATTATTATTGTTACTACTTTGAAGGATATAATAACATCGAGCATAACAGTTTGTTCAATGTAAATAGTCTTGCATGTGTACACGATGACGACGATCAACGTGTGCCCAGCATATTGTATATACATACATATAAGTACATATACAGATACACATGTTTTCTCTAGCGTGCACGTTCGTGATAAAAGCTTCGTAATCTTGGTAATAAATCGTGCCGGTAAAAAAAAAAAAAAAAAGATATCGGTAATGAACATATTTTGTAAATTCTATCAATCAAACACTCGTCATTATAATATGTGTTTATTATTAAATGCATATGTTCTCTCCATGTATACATGTATTTATTTATTTATTTATTTACTTAACATATATAAAAATTTATATTTGTATTATATTTATATACATATTTATAAAAGTTGTTAATTACTTAGGATGGTAGGGGAAGTGTAAATGAGATTGTATTGACAGTGAAAAGGTTATTGCGATGAAGCATAAATTGAAATATTTGATTGGTAAACATTACAATTTTGATAAATACAATTATCTACTATATATATAGATATATATTATATTTACAATTATTTTAATTATTCGTACAGTTTGTTTTTAATTTCCAATATTAACACGTTCACGCCGGCGTGTACCACCGGTGGCTCGCGCTAGACCGTCCCATCGGGCGGCGTGTTCCACCGGTGGCTCGCGCTAGACCGTCCCATCAGGCGGCGTGTACCACCGGTGACTCGCGCTAGACTGTCCCATCGGGCGGCGTGTACCACCGGTGGCCCACCTTGGTCCAGGTTTGAACAAGCAAAAATCACGCGCCGCCAGATGAAGCGCATCTTAGATTCCGAGTGCCGCCCCACAGCGCAGACACTGAAAATCGACGCCGGCGTCAACGTTTTAAATAACCTTCATTTCATTTCAAACATATTACATTTCGATTGAATTAATGTTACGTAAGAAATGATAAGATAATTTTACCAATCGTAATTTGAGCTCGACTAATACAAATTGACAAAAATAATTGTATCATTTAGAAACTTATTTCGTTATGTTAATTTTATAAATCGTGTAAAAAAACAAAAAAAAAACACATACCTATTACGATAAACTTTATTACAAAAGAAAATTGTCAAAAGATCAAATTAATATTATTGGTTAAACGATTTTTTAATGATTCCTGATTTAAATGACCACATTTAAATATTTCTTATCAGATGTCAACAATTAATTGGATGTAATTTAAAAGAAATTTAACAATCATTTAGAAAGTAACAAGACAAATAATATGTTATTTTTGGAAATATTTCTTCATTATTATTTTCAATAACATTTCTCAATTATTGATGCAACTACAATTATTAACCCTGTGACTGCTAAAGGGCGTATATATACACTCTAACAAATTCATCAATATACACGAAAGGCATAAATATACATAGGCTCTCTGTATTTTTTTACTATAAAACCTTTATATTGCTGTATTACCGATTAATACTACTGATACTTAACATAGCAATTAAATATTAAGCAATTATTTCAATTTCGTTTAAGTTCATTGCATTTATTATATTTGAAATGAGTCGTCTATTTTTTTATTTGATTATCTTTATACGTTCATTATCGTTTTATTATTTTTAATAATTAGGATTAAAATTATGAAAAAAAATATCCTGTTAAAGTTATTACATGAATTAATTGTTACATCTAATATTATTCTTAATTATTTACAGGGTTAAACGTATTAAACGTAAAACAACGTATAAACTAATCATATTAATTCTAACAAATTCGTCTAATCAAGTTTAAGGGGAAGAGGGGAAATCTAGGATCGATTGTGTTTCATTATCCCGGAGCCCTTCTAAATCAATCAACTGGATCCTTTTGTCGATACTCAACAATAAGCCCTTTTACCAATACACACATTCATTCGATAACGTATAATTCAAACTAACACACACGTTAGTAAGAATTGTAGGAGAAACTTCTTTATCGAACACGAGGAAATAGTCCAACGTAAGAAAGAAAAGAAAAGTAAAGAAAAGTAGAAGAAAAAAAAAAACAGAAAATACGAGGGTGGAAAAAAAGAAGGAGTAAGGTACGATGCAAAAAAAAAAAATTATCGGTAAGGGTTAGACAATTGTTCCGGCGCCCTGTTGGCCTTGAGATAATGAACAGAAGGGTGGCGCCAGCTTGAATTCTTTTTTTTTTCTTTTTTTCCCTTCTTTCCCATCCCTCTCTCTCTCTCTCTTTTTTAAGCACACATTTTCTTCCCTCATTTTTATTAAATTTCTGTACTCGCGTGTATCCTGCTGCAAACCATTTGACACAACATTTCACGCACGTGAAATTGCGAAAACAAAACGTAAACTCAAAAGCTCGTTAAGGGGGGTTTAAGGATAATCAAAATTGTCAAAATATCAATTTTTCTTTTTTTTTTTTTAGCATTTTGTTGTAGTATGATGTTTTAAAAATATTCTTAAAAAAAAATGTCATCCGACAATTAGTTAGGGGTTGTAAACAGTGCACCAAGAGTCAAGTTGAGACATTAAAATAATAAACTCTCTCTATATATATATTATTAGTTTTATAATATAAATTAAATGATTGTATGAGAAAAAAATTATTAAATATATGCCTCTGATTACACTTAACCTCTTCAAACAAAAAAAAAGGTAGAGACAAAGGGGAAGAGAAGGAAAGGGAAGAAGGGGGTTGAAGATAAACGAATTTTGCGTGAATTACATTTCTACGGGATGGATGTCATTACAATTTATACGGGTTTAAGGTGATATGTATGATTTAAATCGTTTAATTATCATAGTCATTGATAACAAGGTTTCTTAGTATTTTTGATATATTTTATAAAAATATGATTTCATCGAATGAGGAAAAAAATGATAGAATACAAATGAATAATAGAATTGTTTTAGAATGATCTTGTTCATTAATGTTAGATGTATAAATTATGATTAATTTTTACTGAATTAACTGTAATATGTACATATAAATCTACACGATGATACATCTATTTAAATAGGAATATATACAATAATATTCTCCCTGTTGAAATTCTCGTAGAAATAGGGAAACACATCTTTCGTATCGATCGGCAAAAACATGTTGGTGAACAAACATGAAGCCAGTTCAGTGCTGAGAACAAATAATCAGTACCAGGGACAACCAACTAACTAACGCGATAGATTTCATTATTTTGTTGTTTTTTTTTTTTTTTTTATGTGAAAACTTCTTTAGGATTGTGAAACGGAAGAACGTGAAACGGAAGAAACCGTGAAACCATCGATGAAACAAAAATAATTAATTAATTAATCAAATTCAATATTATAATTTAATTCTATATATTAATTAATTAAATTTTTAATCAAATATCATCATACATACGTAGCTTGAAAATTTTTTAAAACGTTGACGCCGGCGCCGATTTTCAGTGTCTGCGCTGTGGGGCGGCACTCGGAATCTAAGATGCGTTTCATCTGGCGGCGCGTGATTTTTGCTTGTTCAAACTTGGACCAAGGTGGACCACCGGTGGTACACGCCGCCCGATGGGACAATCTAGCGCGAGCCACCGGTGGTACACGCCGCCCGATGGAACAGTCAAGCGCGGGCCACCGGTGGTACGCGCCGGCGTTAACGTGTTAAACTATTTTCTTATTTTTCTTCGTTTATTCTTGCTATCTTCAATTTTTCTTGTTTCATGTATTTTATTATTATTTTTTTGACAATTGTCAAGCTTTTTTTTTAGTAAGAATAACGTATTCAGAAACGTATTGTTAGTTTTCTTGTTGACTTTGAATAAAACTGTATAATAGTATCATTTGTCCTGCATTCGACGTGTATACACGTCATTGATCACGTCAACTGGTTAATCATAACCAATCATTATTTAATGATTATACGGAAATGTATCTTATCAATGAGTCGTGACCGTTGATCGGAAAATAAAAATACATTTTCTATTACTTCAGATTAAAAGCAAAGTAAAAAATGATGTAGAAAAATTTTGTGAACTGTCTTTATACCAAAATATTAGAAATAGAAACGTAATAGATTCTTACGAAATAAAAAAAAAGTAAATAAAAAAAATAAAAATAACAGAGAAAGTTAAAATATTCGTTCTAATATTGAACGAGTTGAATATACATCCTTGAGCTACTTCAAGATTTTGTTGTAATTGTAAACACAGAGAAAGAACGAGAAAAAAAGAAAAAAAAACAAGAAAATTTAAATTAAAATCAAAACTGATAAAACACATTCTATTTGATATTTTCTTGTTTTTTTTTTTTTTTATAGATATTTGTCAAAGCATGCAAATGTGATTAGAATTTCTAATAAAACTAAGCCCGAAGTATAGTTAGTGGTTAGAAAGTAAAATATAAACTTTCTGTAATAAATACAAATAATAATAAGAGATCTGTATTATTATTATTATTATTATTTGAGTAGATACATTGATTGAACATTAACAATGATGTTGTTAAGTATCGAATAATAAATGAAAATATTAACACTTAGATTTACGGTTGTTTTATTCTTTATTTTTTTTTTTTGTTAATGTTTACAAAGATTATTTAAATGAATGATTGATTAGTAAAATAAGAATGAATATTTAAATATATTTCATTACGTAACTAAAAGCCAAAACATATATATATATATTTAAAAAAAGAATAATATTTAAGTCTCATATATACATGTAACAACAAAATTTGAAATCAGTCCAATTTTGACTTAAATTAGTAAATCTAGTGTTAAGTGTTTAACGTGTTGTTAAAATAAAATCCGAAATTTTCATAAAATAAAATCCAAATCTTTTTTTTTTTAAGCATACAAATCAAGTAAACATTTGTTAAGAGACTAGCTAGTTAAAGTGACTTAACTTAAAGTGAGACTAACTAAAAAATCTACAAGTGTTTGGATAATATGATCGAAAACAAAAAAACAATTAATAATAATAAAACATTAATTGGTCTAATAATATTGTATTATCAATCGTGATTTATTATTTTATCATGCAAATCAAGTAGAATTGATATAAGAATAAACTAATATAAAATAGCTATTGTTATAAAATCAAATCCAAAATTCTCAACACGTGTCAACCTTCACGTTGATTATCCACAATAAGAATATACATTACGTGCGTATTTACTAGGTGATACACACACATGATAAACGCAATGATTTTTGTACAGTCGACCCTGTCCTACATACGCGTTCCTACCTACTTCTACCTATGCATGTGAAAACGCGTATATAACATACATATATATATATATACATAGATGTTCTGCTCCTCTGTTAAAACCAACCGGTAATAAGCGTTTCTCCCGTTCACCGTTTCGTTTATTATTGTCATCGTCATCGTCATCGTCATCGTCATCGTCATCATCGTCATTATTATCATCGTGAAATTCAAGCTTACGAGTGTGATTCGATCATCTGTTTCGCTCTTTAATTTTCTATTACATTGATTACTTACTAATCGCATGAAAAAGAAGAAAAAAGTAAAAAAAAAATAGAAAACGATAATAATTAATCCGATTAAATCGCATTCATGTGACGACTTTAATTAAAATAACCAAAAAAACACTTACATTTGTATATCAGGAGTTTATTTCAAACGCTGATTTCATCTTATCTGAACTAAAGTTAAAAACGCTTCGTAATCGAAGTTTCTTCTTATTTTTATTTCAATAATATCTTGTATATATATAATTATAGTGATCTAAGTAATATATTATTAACTTTCACGTTGTATTATGTAATTTTTTATGTTTGATATATAAGGCATTTTTCATATCGTTTCGTTTGAAATCAAAATCTAATGTAACACAATTCGTACGATATTTATTTAACTTTCTTATCTTTTCGTAAAAGAACGATTTCTTTTCTTGTTTTTTTTTTTAAATTTATCGTAAAAAAGTATTACATATGCCGAAAAAAAGAAAAAAACCAGATGTGTGCAGATCACACATGATAGAAGTGAAACCTTCAAAGAAAACCAATCTTCGAGACGTGAATATATCGAAATAATTGAATTGTAATACAGTGCCATCTATTGAAAGAACCTTATATAAATAATTAAAATTGTGCTATGTGCTAAGTTGGAAAAAATCACTTGAAATAAAATTAATTTCATTAAGATAAGTTTGAGTAATTTCGGAATTATTAGTGGACAAACATATTGTGACACTGAATTTTTATATATATATAGAATTTTATTAATTAATTAATTAATATATAAAATTAAATAATATAGAATTAAATTATATATTGAATTTTTATAATTTATGTAAATAATTTAATTATTTGGAATTTTATTAATAATTTTATTTTTGTTTCTTTCATCGGTGGTTTCACGGTTTCTTTCGTTTCATCACGTTCTTCCGTTTCACAATTTTAATTGTATTAATTAATTAATTAATTAATATATAGAATTCAATAATACAGAATTAAATTAAATATATTGAATTTGATTAATGAATTAATTAATTTTTGTTTTCATCGGTGGTTTCACGGTTACTTCCGTTTCACGTTTCGTTCGTTTCACGATTTTCAAATCACCCTGTGATTCTAAAGAAGTTTTCACTTCAAACAAAAACAAAAAAGAATTGATATATGTATATAAAAAAAAAAAAAAAAAAAAAGAAAAAAAAGGATATACTTAGTTAAGAGAATTACGAAGAAGTCGCGCGTTGGTTACGATTTAACACGTCCGTATCGGGTAAAACACGTGATAGGCTCGTGCGCATAAATACATATATCGTGAAAACAAGAAGTAATAGAAGAAGTGTACGCTAGTGGAAAAAGGAAAGAATAAAAGAGAAGAGTGAAGTAAATAGGAGGATCGTTTCGCTTGAGGTAATTTCCCGCAAATGTCCCTCTCAATTCGTTCGTTCGTTCGTTCGTTCGTTCGTTCGTTCGTTCGTTCGTTATTATCGTTTTTCAAGTTTTATCGTCGATAAAATATATGCGAACTTGTCTTCTTGCTTCTTGGCTTGAACGAGGGAAGAAGAAGCAACTATTAAAAAAAAAAAAAAAAAAAAAAAAAACATTGAATCGTTCTTTGACGTACCTAATCGCACTTAATTACAAACGAATATAGGGGAAAAGGGTCGAAAGAAAAGGAAGGGTAAAAATAAAAACAATACTTAAGCATTCGGACAGGTAGAAATAAGACAAAGTTAAAAAGGAAAGCATAAAAAAGATATGCAGTATAAGAGAGAGAGAGAGAGAGAGAGAGAGAGAGAGAGAAAGACAGAAAAAAATAAAGAAAAAAAGAAAGACAAAAAAATTGTCGAGACACGTCGCGCTTTTAGACGGGACTTCGAACAACGCGTTCATTATCAATTAACGCTTACACACTCATACGCACCACCATAGAGACAGAAAACACATATATATATATATATATATATATATACATGCAGCACACTTTTTCCTGTAGTGTAAGAGTTATCGGTTAATTCCTCTTTTTGAAGCTTTTATTTCGAAAGTGCAGCAGTCGGCCAATGCAATGCTTTTTACGTTGTACAGGTCGAGCTGAGCCGGCCGATCGATTCTCGAAGCATCGCAAGCACATGAGAGAGAGAGAGAGAGAGAGAGAAGGAGAGGGGAGACAGAAACTTCCCTCATCTATTCCCACCGTAAATACATACAACACGTTTATCTATACGTGTGTGTGTGTGTTACGTTTCTATATGTAAATGTATTTGTGCACGTGGTTACTTGGGTACGTGTAATACGTGCGTGCTTGTGTGTATGGATGTGTGTGTGTATGTATAGGGTACACGACGAAGAGGACGAATAGTAGACTCCTAAGCGAGTAAAGTATCCGCTTGTTATACTCTTCGTGCATTACCCCTCTTCTTTTACGCATTTCTTTTTTATGCACGTGCGCGCGTCCATCAGCGAGAAACATCGTTTTACGATTTACTTAATAAGCGGATGAACACAGGCAGCAAGACTCGTTTTATACGAAATATAAAATAAAAAAAATAAAAAAAAAAGAATCGTTGCAACACGTATTTTCGTGTCTCGTTCGAGATGAGATTAATCAAAAATGTTCGGGATTGTTTAAAAAAAAAAAGAAAAAGAAAGAAAAAAAATAGCAAATAATATGGTTACCGTAAGATAGAATACTCTACACATCGTCGGAAGGGTTTATCAAGGTTAAGTTTGACGTGTATCATCGATATTCATCGAATATAATATTATTATGATTTTTTAAGTGTATTTTTCTTTATTATTATTATTAATTATATCAATATTGTGGTAGTCAAAATTAGTAACTTATTGTGGGTAGGGATGTGTTCTATGCTTGAAAGAGGAATAGATGTGAACGATGACGGCCTATAAAATATAACAAAACACCAAACATCCCATTTTTATCATTCATTATACTTTATTATCTTAATTAATATATTTATAATGATATATCTATCACTAATTATAACAATAAAAAAAAACAATCAAATTATCGATCACCAAGGGTTGAAAATGATTAAAGTACTAATATCGTTATTAAAAAATGGGGATTGGTTGTAGAAGGGTGAAAATTTAGGGTTGTATGTAGTTTTTAATGACAAATCATAAAAAAATAAATATAAAAAAAATTTTGAGGTGGTCTACCCTTATCACTTAGGGATATAAAAAATATAAGAAAACCTATTCTCATACCTATCGAATATACACACAAAATTTCATAAAAATCGGTCAAGTAGTTTCGAAGGAGTTTGATTACTAACACTGTCACACGAGAATTTGATATATTAGAAAGAAGAAGATTACTATTACTTTCATTTGATGTTGCAACAAAATACATACTGAAAACATTCGAAACGTTTTAATAACCTGTGTTTGTGTGTGTGTGTGTGTGTGTTTATTTGGTACACTCTCTTATATATGAGTTTTTGTCTCTGCGAATATATCAATGTATTTTTTTATTTATCGGTTCACGGATTACTAACGTCATGATAAAAAAAGTATACGAACTAAAAAGTGACATTTCTATTGTTAAATTCGTCGTCGTCCTAAAAATATCATCAACTTTACCTTTTTGTCCTTTCTAACGATCAGAATTGTGTTTCGATATTGAAAAAAAAAAAAAAAGAAAAAAACTTATATGCTTGTATGCACACGTCTTCTCTCTGTATGCAAACAACGTTCGGTTCAAGTTCACGTAGTTTTTTTTTTTTTCTAACGATTTCACGTAAAACCATTTTTATCTAAAAAAAAAACGAATATTAAATCGTACGGATGATTTTCCATTTTTTAATTATTTTTTCCTTTTTTTCTTTTTTTATTCTCAAAGATCACAACATCTCGTTTCTGCTTTCGTTTTTCCTTTTTTCCTTCTTTCCTATTTTATCTTATTTAAAGTATATAAATATTGCAATTGTGTATTATAAAGGAACGTAAAATCTTCTTTCGTCGCAGTTCATTACCCCCCCCCCCAACCCTTCCCCCTCCGAGGAATTTCGCATAGATCAGCGTTTTGTGTTAGAGAGTGATACAAAACCTGACCAAAAATCTTTACGTTTAACAACTTGAGATTATTGCGTTTAAATTGAGATAATGATAAAGATTAATCATTACAAAAAAAAAAAAAAAAAAGAAAAAAAAAAGCATAGAATAGAAGAAATTTGAATCAAACGAATCGATTCAAATTCCAAGATGATCACAATATAATAAAAGTAACGCGTGTGAAACTTTCCAGACACAATTAGATTCTTCTTTTTATTCTTCTCTCTCTCTCTCTCTCTCTCTCATTCATTGGTCGAAAGAGAAAGTTGAAATAAATTTCAAATAATGCGTTTTAATAATATTAACAGATAACTAGAAAATAATCTGAAGAAATATAATAATGAATAGGTAAAAAACAAAAAAAAAACAAAATGATGAATCTCGTGAAAAATTAATTTGGATTATTACAGCGACAAGTATTTGCTATCAGAAACATTCGCTATTATATATTATATATATATATATATATAGTATATCAGTTCTGTGTATGTGGGTATATCACAGAAAATGGAAGTCGCGACGTCTCGACGCTCGGCGTCGTCAACAAATAATATTTCGTCTATCATATCTATATACATATATATGTACACACACATACATACATTCGCAGAGACAAACACATAGATAACATTAAAATAATATATCTAATTTTAACTATATGAGTTATACTTTGTATTAATTCTTTAACCTTTAGTATGAACTGACTATTAATAAATAAATATAAAATAAATAATAATAAAATGTATACATATATATATATATATATATATATATATATATATATATATATATATATATATATATAAAAGAAAAAAACATTAACAAAGAAATACTATATTTATACATATATATCTATATAAATGTAATATAAAAATAATATGCCTAATTTTAGTAATACGTGTTAGTTAACCTTTGTTACTAAAGCCTTTAAATAAGATTGACTATAAAAAAAAAATAAAGAAAAATATCTTATACATATATATATATATATATATATACCTTTTGATTATGTACCTCAACATCCTAGTTATTCTACACAAGTACACACAATCATACGAATACATGTACTAAAAAAATACACATATGTACATATACAAAAATATGTGTTCATATATGTTTTTGTTACTAATACAATATATATATATATATATATATATATATATATATATAGTGTAGATGTACATGTGCATGTATTATGTGTTAGTTGCTTTCTTTCGTCTGGAAAACGCATCGCGTTACGCGTTTGTAACGCGCTCGAACGTAACGCGCGCTCATAAAGAGAGGCAGCAGCAGGCGCCTTTCGCAACGCCTCGGCTCATCGTCGATCCTACGGTTTCACTTTGATGCCAAGCGGATAAAACTGTGTCGGAAGGTTACGTGACTCCATCTAAACATTCTTCGTTCAATCTCAAAGCAACCGTCTTAATAACGAACAAATGCGTATTAACCCTTTTCAACTGCTGGCGTTTATATTCCTAACCGAGTGAACAACTGAGCATATACATATACACACATGTATGAGTATATATATATACATACATAGATAGATATGTTCGCGTGTCGTGTAAAAGGAACGAATCTATTAGACTAGAACGTTCATTAGAATACATTTTTTTTTCTTTCTCTCTCTATCCGATTGATTCAATATACTTCCTGTTAGCTGAAGAGCTTTTTTTCAAAAAAAAACAAAAGAACAAATTTAATCGAAAAATTGATACGCGCAAAATTCATTAGAATCACGTCATTAGAGCAATGGTTTATAAAGTGGGAACGGGGGAATCCCGATCTCCCCCCCCTGCAAAGGGGTTGTAAAAATATTTCAATAATTGCACTACTAAATTTCCTACTATGAATAACGACACATATGTATTGTAATGAAATGGTGTGTCAAAGACCTTATATCAATAAGAAAGAAAAAAATGTTTAAAAGAACTAATGCATTTATATTAACCGTTGTTATGACCTTGTAAACGGAATTTTATGCAGATGTTGATATGACGTCACTCGTGACATCGCGCTTTTCAACAATAATAAAAACAAAAGGAAAAATAAAAAAAGAGGGAAATAAAAAGTAAAAAAAAAGATTCAAAGACTTACCTCGATAAGGTGCCCTTGAGCAAAGGATTCCTGTCGTCATAATATCCGCCGGACGAAGTCATTTTCAAGTAATCCAAGGTACTGGCACGTGGCACTCGACACTGACACTACGGCACTGCATCACTGTGTCGCGTGATCCGTTAGCCTAGCTTTCCATTCACCGCAGCAGCAACAACAGCAGCAGCAACGACGATAACGACAACGACAACGACGACGACGACGACGACAATGAGGAGGATAAGAAGGAGGAGGAGGAGGACGTTCGAACGTATCCGCGACGACGCATCGTCGCCAAATTAATCGAAACGGGCCGCGTATGTCCTAAAAGACGACGATGATGCTTTTAGTCCGCTTCGTCCTCGTCAAAAAGTCACAACTGGGTGAGGGAAGGGGGATGGGGGTTGGGAGGGGGAGGGGGGATATCAACTTATTACGGAAACAAATCCAATTGATCCTTGTTCAATTTTTGTTCCTTCCTCTTATAAACACTATTTGATACTTCGTCTAACTTGTTGCCCGTTGCTGCTTTTAAACACGACGATTATTTATACTTTTCTTGTCTCTGACGTCACAAGTACACCATTATTGGCTATAAAGTCTATCATAGTTTGATAGTTGTTGTTGTTGTTGTTGTTATATTATTTAATTATTGTCATCAAACATTGTATATAGGAACACACACAAAAAAAGGGAGCAGTTAGCTCGTTTAGAGTAATCATTCACCACACTCACTTAATTCAAGTTATAATAATCACTTAGTTAGAAGCAGAACACAACTTTCGGCGTACGAGGAAGATATATGTACGAGTCTTCTTCTTCTTCTTCTTCTTCTTTCTTTTTTCTTTCTTTATTTCTTATACATACCACAAGGTCCGTTCTAGATGCTCGATCACTTTCACGATTTAAAACCAAATTATTTTGTTCTTTTCTGGAACGAGGTAATCACCGGATTGCCGCTTCGTAGATCCCAATACTCCGTTCACGTTGGTGGCACCGTTCTCGCTCCGCAAACGTTAAAGACCTGCATCATGATGATACGCTTGGATTATTCGATTATCTATCTACCTACCTACCTACCTAGCTACCTACCTAACTACCTATATATCTACATAGGTATTTATCTATTTATCTATCTATATCTATGAGTCATTCTTGTGCATCGGTAAGTTCATTGAACGAGCGTTACGTTTTGTAAAAATGAAGAAAGAAAAAATTAATTCCGTTAAGTGATACAAGGATACTTTCAATTGAAATTGAAATACAAGCGAGAAAACGTTCGTTATTGAATTCTTGTTGAATTTGCCGCCATCATTGATTTTCTACTGCGCGCGATTTACCCGGGAAAATTGACACATTTGAAAATTGATCTAGACGAAAAATTAATTTCTATAATTGTTAAGTGTACGATCGTGCGTTGGTTTTCACTCATGTACTGTGCATGTTATCATCGTGCACGCTCTTTCTCACTCTGCACGAAAAAGAAATGATCCAAGAAAAAACACATCCCAATTATGTTTAACTAAAGATATATTTAATATTTGTTATACAGCAGATCAGAGTGTGGTGCTCGGACCCTGTATCACTATCTGCCCTAATTTCCTTACTTCCTACTAGTAGTAACCACTGATTTATACTAATTAGTTACTGAAATGTTTAATGCGTTCTACGTAACTGATAATATGCGGATCAAGTGAATATAATTCCGCCGAGTATAGATCGAACTAATTACTAAAATTGCTGGACTAACTTGCTCAATCAACTGAATTACCTGGATCAACTAAATCAACTGAACTAAGTTGCAATAGTCTTTCCCTGTTATTTATAATACTTTTCTCACTTAAGATTACCGTTGTGCCCTTAGGCTGAGAGTAGTGGACGAAAGATATCCCATTGTAAACTAAGTAAATATAATGAATTCTACCTTGGACCCTTATGATGGGAGTTACCGACAAAAGGTATCCTCCCAATGAGTAAATATAATACATTTTTCCTGTGAAAAATGTCAGTATCTTTAGGCCCATCTGTTACTCAAATATCCCTATCATCGACTAAACCCGATAAGAAAATTTCTATCGTACCCAAATTCCTCCGGATGCCCAGCAAAGGACGTAACAACAAACATGATAAGACTATTTCTATCGTAACCGATATTTTTCAATGTTCCTACGAAAATACGGAACAATAATTACCGGTCTAACATTGAATAATAATATCTAATAAAGACTTTGTATTTGTATTTTTCTTATATTGCTTTTTATCTTGTTGCAATTAACTGGACTCGTTTAAAATATTTTCAAGGATCAATTCGAAGGTTCGTAAAGACTTACTACGTAAAACCAGGAAAACTCGAATATTTCAAGGATACAATTACAGGAAAATATGCATGTTTCTTTTTCAGAGAAACAACACGACAGAGACAATATGTCGAACAACTCGATTTAATTGTTCACTTGACAGCTCAAATCCTGAACGAGGGCAACTCGTATTCTTCTAATATATGTACCTACACTTCATAGAATTAACAGAAAGAACATCGAAACGAATGGAAAAAAATATGAGGAATAAAAATAGAAATAAAGACTAGCAAGGTGGGTGGTGGGGAGCGGTGGGGAGCGGTGGGGAGGGGGAGGAGAGGGGGAGGGGAGGGGGTGGTCTACCAGTAATTTATTATACGAATGCGCATAAGGAATATTATCAGGTAGATGCGCGCGAAATCGTCCGTTACAACGGTATGTCGTAAGCCGTAATTATTCCTTTCTCCTGGGTTTCAAGAGACTCGTCTATGCACTTTCACCGCGTCTTTTACCTCCCTGAATCGGATATCTGGATTTCAAGGAAGATACGTTTCGTTTCTCATTATTTCGAAGGTTATTACGGCGTTAGAATATTAATATTAATATTAATAATATTAATAATAATAATAATAATAATAATAGAAATTAGAAAAAGCTAAGAAACCTTAAAGTTACTCAAATTCGAATATAATTTGTCATCAAGTGTGACTAATGTAATAAATCTGTTAATCAAAGTTTTCGTAATTAGAATAACAAATGATCTCTGTAATAAATGCTAAAGGTGTTCTATTAAAAATACATTTCCTAATATCAAATAATTTATGTTAACAAATATTCAACAGAGGTACATAATTATGCAAAAAAAAAAGAAAAAAGAATCAAATCTAATTTATTCCAATAAACTAATAATAAAAATAAAGCTACATTATACTATGAAACAATTACACAATATAAGAATCGATAGACAAAGTGGAAAGTGTAAGAGACCGACTATCGAAGAGAAACACACACACACACATACAGTAGACACCAAACAAACGCGCACACAAATAATATATATATATATATACACAAATAATATTCTTTCTCTTGATCACCCGTCTCTATTTCTCCATTACTCTTTCTGTTTCTTTCAAAGTCGCTGACATTTTCGAAGACAATATACTATTATGATTACTTTGATACTAGTAGCGCTTGAAACGTGCAGCAATGAAACGATATTTTTGCGTATTATCGAAACTAAAGGATTATTTAGAAATTTGTGAAAAGTTTTGACTAAAGTTCGGTGGTAAATTGTTTGTTTGTCTGACACCGTGATAACAACATTTGTCGAAAGAGGGAGAGAAAGAGAAAGAAAGAGAGAGAGAGAGAGAGAGAGAGAGTAAGAGGCTGACTCTCTACCTTCCGGATTTTATATCGCGTACGAAGGAAATTCCGGCACGAAACGAAACGACACGGCACAGCACGAAAGCAAGCAACCAAGCAACCAAGCAAGCACTCCGAGAGACTTTTGCGCTCTCGGCTTCGACCGAGCACAAGAGTCGACCGAGTAAAAGCGTTACGCGATTCAAGGACGTCGTACTACACCGAGAGCCTGACACACACCGATCGTATCTCGAGGAGGTAAAGCTGAGGATCGTTCGTTTCTACTACTATCTATTTCTTTTTCTCTTTATCATTTTTTTTCTTCTTTTGCCTCTTTCCCTTTCTCCAATCTCCCCCTTTTTTCTCTTTCCTCCTCCTCCTCCTTCTCCTTCTCGCTCCTTCTCTCCGTCATTTTGAAACATTTGGTGAATTCAGATTGGTGATAAAAAAAAAAAAAAGTAAAATCGATAAAATAATTTTTCATCCAATTCTTTTTTCGTTCTTTGTTTTTTTTTTTATCTGTTTCAATATCTTCTTCCTAGAGTTCCTAATAGTAACAACAACAGCAACAACTCTCGGAAGAGATCGCAAAATGCAAATGGAGAATTCACAAAGTCGCGTTAGATTTATCGATTTATTGATAGATCGAAAGTAATACTTTTAATTCTTTATTCTTTAGAATTTTGTTTGTTTCTTTTTGTAAGATATCACGATAGATATAAATCAAATGATTTGTCTTGATCTTAACCCTTATCGTTTAAACGATCAATATGTCTTTCCTTTGATATTTCAAATGATCGAGAAACAAGAGAAAAATATACTATTATCTTCCAAGAATAATGTTCGTCGTCTTGTCATTCGTCGAAAACGCGATATACGCGGGCAACAAGAAAAAGAAAATGGATGAATATGATGGATAAGATGATGGTAAAGAAGAACACGAGCATTGAAATCACCAAATATCTTTTCCGATAACAAGCTAATCAACGTTATCGAATTTTACCATGAAATTTTAATTACTACGCCAATGTTATACCTAACTGAATCTGTATATCAAACATGGAGAACGAAAGAGAGAGAGAGAGAGAGAGAGAGAGAGAGAAGGAGGGAGAAAAAGAAATAAAATGATAGTTAAATTAAAACAGAGAGAGAGAGAGAGAGAGAGAAAAAAAATAAAGACACAGTTTGGTGGAAACAAAAAAAAAACATTTCAACGGCAACAAGAAATACGGAGTTGTTCAAAAAAAAAAAAAAAAAAACCGAACCAAATAGAAAATAGAAAAGATAAATAAAAGAAACACATTTTATACGTACACACAGAACGATGATAAATTAAAAAAACATAAAAAAAGAAAGAGAAAGAAATATGTAAAAAAAAAAAGAAACCAAAAACCAAGTAGACATACACAAGTTAATTTTCACGTAAGGATTACGTTCCTCGAAAATAAGCCAATCCGCGTTAACCGGTTCGATTCCCCACTAAAAGAGATTCGCGAACGAAATCCGTTCGCGGCGCGTTACCAACGCCGTTCCTTTCCCCCTGTTTCCCCCCACCCCACCCCCACCCCTCTTACCTTCCACCACCCTATCACTCCAGGTCTCCTCGCGGACTTCCCCTTCTTTACTTCCCGCCCCCGCTTCCACCATCATCCGTGTGCGAAGCGATACGTGCGCTTACTCTCACACAAAACACACGCATATACCACCGTTTGTGCGTAAATATGTCCAGCATTCGTTGCATATGTATGCACATTTATATGATACACATTCGTATAAATATATGTGTGTGTGTGTGTTTTGAGAGCACACGCTTACTCGGATCGAACTTGGAGAAGGAGAGGCAAGAGAGAGAGAGAGAGAGAGAGAGAGAAACAAGCTCGAGATCTTTTCGAGCTTCTTCGTAAAAGCGACAGATAGCATGCCTCCCTTCTCTTTGCCCCTTTTACCACCTCCACCACCACCACTGCCACACGCTACTTCTACTTCTCTTCCTCCACTTCCTTTGCGGCTCCACGCGCGTTTATTTACACGCGCGAGCACGTATACCGAGCGTGCGTGCAAGCGAGCGAGAGAGAGAGAGGAAAAAAGAAGACAGAAAGAGAGAGAGAGATATATATATATATATAAAGAGAGAAAAGGAAGGGGATAACGCGCGTCGCGAGCTATTTTTCAAAGGCAAGCCACGACACGACGACGACGACGAAGACGAAGCGAAGACGACGGACAACGACGCATCGTTACACACACGAAGAGGACGATCGGCCTCGAAGACGACCGAAGCGACCGTCGTAAGGTGGCGCGCGCGCGCGCGCACACGATTCACCGGATTTTTTGCAACTACTACTAACCGCGACTTCATATTTTTCTCTTTCTCCTTTTATCACTACTAACACTCTATATCTCTCTTTATTTGTGTACACATGTTTTTGGGCGCACGTGTATATTGCAATATCCGTGATATACGTTTTTGATTGCATGTTTATATGTATATATGTGTTTATATGTATGATCTGCTCTCTTTCTTTCTCTCTCTCTTTTTCTTTTTGATCATACATGTGTGAGAAAAAAATGCTTACACACTCGTGTAGTAGTCGACCTACCGAACGAGGAACGATTTAATTTTCCACGAATTCCCCTTCTGATCTTTACTTATACATTTTTATGCTTCTTTCTATAATCATTTATATTGTGCTTTTTTTTTTTTTTTTTTATTGTTTTTGCTTACATTTAATATTTTTGTGTGTTGTTGTTGTTGTTGTTATTGTACTTATTGCGGTTTGAACAAATTTTTTAAATGCAATGATCGACGTTATTACGATTTTCTTTTCCCGTTATTACGATTGAGATCAAATTTCGTTTCAAGAGATAATAATAAACATGGCGACGTCGTATCCGACAGGAAATATTGAAAAGAATCAAGAAGTATTCTAAGACGTTCCTCCTGCCTGTATTAAATAATCCATGAAATTTAGAAATAAAGAGATAAGAAATATCTTTTTGAATGTGATTTTTCAATTGGACGTTATTTACGCGTGTATTTATGTGTCTATCTCTTTCTATTTCTCTTTCTTTTATTCTACTTGTGCGCGTTTATGTGTTAAATATAGTTGTGTTAGTTCGCTAAATAATACGTATCTCTTAGAATGTTAGAGAGAGAGAGAGAGAGAGAGAGAGAGAGAGAGAGAGTCAAGTAAGTTCTCCTTAGCTTATCTTTGACAAAGTATATGGAAAAGAAAAATGTCGTCGCGATATTCGTTAACTCGCGCGTTTAAACGTGATACTTCGATCGATGATAGATAGGTCGAAGGTGATCGAATGGATTATCTCAAAACTTGTTCATTCGTCGTTGAGAACACGCGCAATTATCTTCTCGAAGATGCACACATACTACACATATTTATATATATATACATATTTATTATAACAAATATATATTTATGTATGTGTATGCATGGAACGTGCTACTAAACTTTCAAGTAATTGGTCGACATCTTTATTTTTTTAATCTCCCGGGCTTTTTCAAATTGCAAAGTGCTTGTTTCATTTCAAAAATAAACAAATTAAAAAGAAAAATTATAGACAAAAACAAAGTAAATGAAAATAATAATAATAATAATAATAAGAAGAAGAAGAAGATATTTTTTTTTTGCACAAATTAAAATAACATTATTAATAATCAAATCGAAAGTAAGTTACTTTCTAATTCGTATTAATAAAAAATTGAAAAACGTTACAAGCCTTTA
The DNA here is from genome assembly GCF_049000335.1 of Polistes dominula. Classification (NCBI taxonomy): domain Eukaryota; kingdom Metazoa; phylum Arthropoda; class Insecta; order Hymenoptera; family Vespidae; genus Polistes; species Polistes dominula. Next base: position 1,552,391 of record NW_028300899.1, read on the forward strand.
CTGATTTCTCTTATCGTTCGTGTATTATTGTCGACATTTGTTTATTTTTATAATACATTGACAAAACTGAATCCTTAAGTTGTCTCGAACTTAAGCAGTAGGAAACCTTACTTTTAACGTCATCCATCGTCACGTGGTGATCGACGACGCACGCACAGATGTTTCTCAATTCAATCGATGTATGATATATATATATATATATATATATATATATATAGATATATAACCAATTTTAGGTTAGAACACTAACATATAAACAGATAATACAAAAACGTGTGATAATTACTGATCGATGTATGTTCAATGTGCAAAATCGTAGACTAATTTTCGAAGGAATACCTACGATTGCGCACATTATTACGGATACGAGTGTATACATACATATACACATATACTCAAAAAAAAAAAGTAAAAGACAGAGAGAAAGAGAGAGAGAGACATACATGTGTGCTAGACTCAATCTATCGTCTGCGTCCTCGTTTAAACAGCCGAAGAAGTACATACACACATATCCAATTTGATAGAGCGCACTGAGCACAGATGTTACAGACTCGAAATAAGACAATCGACTATCGAGCGGGAAATCGATGCAACGCCATGTCGTCCAACTTCGTATAAGAAGAAGAAGAAACAGTATTTTAGAAATTTCTCACTGATTCTCTCTGTCTCTCTCTCTCTCTCTCTCTCTCTCTCTGTCTTCCTTCCCTCTCTTGTACTTTCTTTAATAGTTATTTTTTTAGAGTGGGGGAAGGAAACGGAAAAAGGAACGCAAGGTACTACAATATACTTTTCGTCAATAGTTAATAATATTATTTCGAATGAAATAAAATAATATTGAAATCCGTGTATAAGGTGCCCTGAAAACCTCTATGCATTGCTAAGCAGGCTTAAGCAAGGATGTGTATAGTTTACGATATCTTGCTTTCTAAAAAGACATCGATGCGCACGAACGACGCGGCGACGGGTTAGGATCGAATTGGAAAGAGATACTATACGTCATTGGGGGAAGACGGAAAGAGAGAGAAAAACACAGAGAGAGAGAGAGAGAGAGAGGTGGGGATAACCAGAGAAAACGGAAAAATAGGAGGCGTATGTAACGCGATTGAAGAAATATCGAACATACAGTGAACTGAAGAATAATTCCAAGGTATGTATATGTGTATATATGTATGTATGTGTGTGTGTGTGTTTTACAGTAAATCGAAGGATTGCGAATAACACCAAAAAGATATGTATATATAATTCATATCCTTACTAATCAAATCTTCGAGTGTCGTTTCATCGATATAAAGTAAATAAGAAGCGTAGCGATGATTTTTGAGAAGATCTGCTGACGCACGATATTGCATGCATCTGTTCTCTTTTTTGCATGTCCCCCTCGAATATCAGTAATCCATTTTGTTTCTTCTTAATACATATGTTTATACTACCGTATTTCTATATGCGTATGATTTGTGTATATATATACATATTATATATATATATGTAAATGTATTTTAACATATATATACATATATATATATATATATATATATGCTCGTGCAGAGTCGCGTATAAAGGTACAATAAAGACGGCGCGTGGACGGTCGCGGCTGAACTGATTGTGGGGGCCGAGCCACAGGTGTCATCGCTCGACAGCGCCCCCCACCCCGAATACCACCAGCCCGTAGCAGCACCGTATATCCGCAACTCCATCTCTTTCCATTCCCCACTCTTTCTCACTCTTTTACCCTTTCTCTTATTCTCTGTCTCTGTCTCTCTCTCTCTCTCTCTCTCTCATTCTACGCTACATTTAATGAACGCGTGCGCGCAACGGTTTTCTCTATTTTCCGCGAAATTTAAACGCATCACCTGTTAACTTACGTTTCTTCTTTTTTCTACTTTTTCTTTTCTTTTCTCTGGTTCCTCTTTCCCTCGTTGATAAAATGAAAATATAATATTTACTTTTTAATATACTATATTCTATTATATACGTAGTAACATATATATATATATATATATAAATTTCATGAAAACTGCTATGAACAGTTTTTATTCGTAGAGATAGATGAATGGATAAATAAAAAAAAAAAAAAATTTTAATACATACTTACGTATCGTGGTCACATACTGTCGAATTTTATATATTACCTGTAAAAATCCGATATATCTAATATTAATATCGGTTAATTTAAATAGATATTTATTCAAAAATCAGTGTATTTCGTGATAAAACATATAACGCCTGTTATTATTACGGCATAACCGCACGTGAATTTTACGTGCACTTTCATTCATCCGATAACTCACTCATGCATAATTACTTTTCTCATCGTTTTTCTTCATTTTTTATTTTCATTTTCGTATTCTTTTCCCTCGTGGTTTTTATTTCTTCTTTTTTTTCTTTCTTTTTTTGCTTGTTTGCATACTTTTACTAGTTATATTTTTATACACAACAATATATATATATATATATATATATATATATATATATATTTATAATTTTCTTTTTATTCGCCATACTTATTCATAAAATGTTTTCTAATTCATATTACCTTACTCTTATTTTCTTGTTTAATTCATTCCTTCATTCATTACACGTACAATAATATATTTCTTCATTTTAACGTTTATAGTTTTATGAAGCTGATATATCTAATTGTATTTCTAATTACATATACAATATTTAATATGGCGCGCAGCCACCGATAGCTATATGCTACGCAATTTCCCACGCACCGAGAACATTTTTTGTTCTTCTAAATAGATAAAACATCCCCTGACTGTCTCCAAATCTTCGTCCCCCATCCTCTATTCCTCTACTTTACTTTACCTTACTTTATGTTTCTTTACTTTCCTTTCTTCTTTTGTTTGTTTGTTTGTTTGTTTTTTGTCTCATCTTCATTCTTTTGTCATTGGAAAAGAAATTAGCTCCACCAAAATGAGAGATTATCTTACGTACGACTATATTGCGAACATTTTTGTTGTGCGCCCTCACACAATTAACATTGAAATCTTTTCTAATGATTAAACGTTCGTCACAAATCTGTTCAAACGAACGAACGAACGAAGAAGAACAACACTGTCGTCCTATTGTATTTAAATCTTTGTTCCAAACATCGAATCAACATATCTTTTTACTAATTTTGATATTGAAAAATGAAGAAAGAAAGCTTTAATAAAAAAGAAAAAAATATATTACATTTTCTTATTGTTTTTTTGTTTTTTTTTTGTGTGCTATTCATCATTATTATCGTTATAAATTATTGATGAAAGAATAGTTTTATAAATTAATACATAATATATTCATAGATCATTTATTAATTATCAATTTATTTTTCTTATATTAATAAAAACTATCGAAGATCGTTGTAGTTATGTTGTAATTGTTGTTGTTGTTGTTGTTGTTGTTGTTTACTGATTCTTACTCAACGTTCTTAAAAAACAAACATATATAACGATTCGGTTGGAATAACTCTTTACAGAGGAATAGAATTACTTATACAATATATATATATTTAATGATACATCGATAATGGTGATAAAATTATTATTATTATTATTTTTTTTGTTTTTTTTGTTTTTAAATAAGTAAGAGATTTCCTCTTAAAAAAAAAAAAAAAGAAAACGGAAAAAAATACCAACAACCGGAAACGTGCGCTGCTCGATAATAATATACAACATCTCATTTAGCGTTTTCTTCTTATTTCATACAAGTGATTTTCTTTTTCTTATTTTTTTTTTTCTTTCTTTTTTTTTACGCACATGTGACAGACACACATCTCCAAATAAGAAAACTTTTAAAACTTTTTTACGAAGCGGCAGAATTCATTCTTTCATTGATATATATATTATAATAATCGTCATCATTGTTGTGTAGTCGTCGCCGTCATCGTCGTCATCGTCATCGTGTTCTTCTTCTTCTTCTTCGTCGTCGTCGTCGTCGTCGTCGTGGTCGTCGTCATCGTCGTCATCGTCTTCTTCTTCTTCTTCTTCTTCTTCTTCTTCTTCTTCTTCTTCTTCTTCTTCTTCTTCTTCTTCGTGTCATCATCTTGTTCTTCTTCCTTTATACGTATTATAACATGTTGTGTCTACGTAATGGTGGAACGAAGACGCTAATTTTTCGCGCTTTGGTCGATGATCGTTGATGCTCTCGAAACGCGCAAGCGAACTTTTCAAGTTAACAGTGATGAACGCCTTCTGTTTTTTTTTTTGTTTTTTTTTTTGTATTTTTTGTTTTTTTTTTTAATATTATTTTATCTTTTTTTTTTTCTTGTCCTAAGGAAATTTGTTGCGTCGTGTAGCATCGTAAGGCACATTTTCGACGCGTCCCGAGTCCTCCTCCACTTCGATTCGACGTTCCATTCATCAATATACATGTAGTAGTAGTAGTAGTAGTAGTAGTAGTAGTAGTAGTAGTTAAGTTGGTAAAATAGAGCAATTTGGACGCGACTCGAGAGAAATTAACCATCGACTCGCGTCTCTCTTGTTTATCTCATTTTTTGTTGTTGTTGTTTTTCTTTTGTATTACTTTTTCCTCGAAAGAACGAATTTCTACGCTCCTTTTTTTTTTTTTCTTTTTCTTTTTTTTTTTCATAGCGTTACCGCGTGTGAAGACACCAATGTCACGTGACATTACTATCAATGAGATAGTAAAAAACCCATGGTACAATTATACACACATTCATATATCATTTTGCTATATCTTCTATTTTAAATCATACCCAGACATCTACCTCCTCCTCCTCCTCCTCCTCCTCCTCCTTATCCTTATCCTTATCCTCTTCTTTTCTTCTTCTTCCTACGACTCTTATTATTTACGCCGATAATTGCACCTTCCTCTCTGTGTGTAATACATGTATGACAATTTCATATGTGTATATTTGTATATGTATATATATATATATATATATATATATGCACGCCTACGTATACATATGTGTAGATTTGAATCTCGACCATCACGATGATAAAAAGAAATCTACCGTTATTCGATTGTATTTGGCGTTTATCTGATTTTTTGTTCTCTTTCATATTTCTTTTTCTACATCTGTTCTAATCTATAGAGATAGTCCACCACTCTCTGGTCAATGATATTTTATTCTTATTTTCTTTTTTCTTATGTAAAAATGACTGTTTCAAAATTACCGGATTGGATTTTAGCGAAAAAATGTTAATACATTATTTTCACGATAAATGCGTCCTTTTTTTTTTTGTTCTTCCTCAACACGAAAGTAGTATATATTTAAGTAGATAATATACTCGCGACATTTTGGGTGTGTTAGTTTGTTTTTTTGACGTGCATAGATGATGCGCTCTTAATTCATATTTGTCCTTCTTTTATTTTCTCTTACTTCGTTGTGTTGTGTCTCTTTATCTTGCTTGTTTAATCTCTTTCTTTCTTTCTTTATTCATTCATTCATTCATTCATTGTCAGATATGTGGACATATTTACCAATGATTTTCGCGACAAGTCGACGCATATTTAATTATTCTTCTATCTCTCTCTCTCTCTCCTCTTTCTTTAATTCTCTCTTTCCATCTATGTGTATATTAGCGCTGGGAAACAACGTTAGGTTTATTGCAATAAATATGATCTTAGCAAAAGCCCGACGATGTTCTTCCTTCATTAAAACCTGGCTCGAATGTAAACAGCCGAGGCATCATGCTCACCGTAACCGACACGTTTTGCATGCTTGTAAACCTCATTCGCTGCTGCAGCCAATGGCAAAGGTTGTTCTAATTGATCACTCATTTCTAATGACAGTCTAAGATCTTTCTGCATGTGTTGGAGAGGTAATTGCGTCGGGAAACCACCTTCAATAATAGCTAAAATATCAACAACATAAGAAAATATTATATTATTTGTTTATAAAATTACTCATAATAATAATAATTTATTCAATATATATATATATATTTTTTGTTTTGTTTGTTCAAAATCCTTACCCTTTCCTTTATCGATAATTGCTGGACAAGCTAAAGAAGTCAATTCTAAAACTTCAAGAACATCTTTCTGTTGAAGTCCCGCTCTATCAGCAAGAGCCATACTTTCGGCAAGACCCGCCAATGTTACGCCAGCCATCAATTGTAACACGAGATTCATCTTGGAAGCGTTGCCAACTACGCCAAGGTAGAAACTGTTTTTACCCATTGCCTCGAAACACGATTGGCAATCATCAAATAGGGTACGATTTCCAGCCGCAAGAATGACCAATGTTCCTTCTTGTGCTTGAGTCTTGCTACCTTGCACTTGTGCTTCAAGGTAACGACCACCCTTTCCATTAATCGCCTCGGCGATGTCCTGCGATGTTTCCGCGTCTATTCCTGTCATTTCTACGTAACCCTTGTCAGAAGATATCTCCATCAATACGCCGCAGTTACCAAATACCATCTGAAAGATTAAACTTTAGTGAGTTTGTTGATACAACGTTTGCCGATATATTTGCTGACTGGCCTTTTACTACTTCAAAGATCTATTTCTTTGATCATTTATTTACTTTTTTGTATTTTATTTTATTTTTAATACATACGTGCTTTGCTGCTTGCGGATCAGCCACGCAAGAAAACGTGATGTCAGCTGCCATTACGACATCCGAAGGTGTTAATCCCTGCTCTGCTCCAGCCTTTACAAAATCTGCACACTAAAAATAAATAAACATATGCCATTTAGTAATTTCATAAACAAAATAATAATGCAATGAAATAATATGCGGTAGTTTTAATTAATCAATATTCGTTACTTTTCTTAATTAGAAATTAATTAATGTAATCCTTCGAGACAAAAGATCATTAGCAGAAAGAAATGTTAAATTTGTTAATAATTTATTTATGCCCCGGGTACTTGGATTCAAATAATCCAGCACTAACCGGTCTTCTTGAAAAGCATCGTGGCGTCATCTATGTAACAGTGAAAGAATTGAAAATAACAGTTAACGTTCGAAATACCGAGAGATGGCGCCACAACGAGGAACGATTCGTCTCGGTTCGTTCTCGTCGTGGCGTCAACTTCCGGATGGCTACGAAGCGATGTAAACGGTCATGGCAAGTTGGCCACATCGACAAACGACGCCATTACGAGAGACGCTGTTCAACACGTTTCTCCTTTAATCGAGCCTTATGTTACTTAGAAAATGTTCACATGTGACTTAATAGTAGGTGTTTTCCCAATTAATTCATATTGAAGAAGATTTGAACTGATGATTTCGTAAATATATATATATATACATTTATTTAGCTATCTTTTTCAGAAAACAGAGAGAGAGAGAGAGAGAGAGAGAGAGAGAGTGCGTGGGAGAGTGTGTGTGAGAGAGATAGAGAGAGAAAGAGAAATAAAATGAGAGATAATATAAAAGGAAAGGTAGAACACGATGCGCAGTTCTCGCGTAGAATTCTCTGGAAGTTTCACAACGCATCGGAGGGAGAGATCGTCATAGGACAAAGATGGCCGCGTTACTCGTCGACGCGACACGAACCGCCGAGGCCGTTTCGAATTTCTCGAACGGGATACTCCTCTCTCAACAACAACAACTCGTTGAGACGTTTATTTTTTGCTTGTTATTTTGTTTCCCCTTTGCAACAGCAGAACCAAAAAAAAAAAAAAAAAAGACAAAATACCTTAAGGTGTTTGGTAATTTTCGTCAAAACGTTTTTATCTCGTGTCGTTTTATACTATTATTATTATTATTACTCTATCAAAACAACTTTTTCAATTTGCTTTGTTTTTTTTTTCTTTTTTTCGTACAAAAAAAATCATCTCATATGGGACGAGGCCGACCGGTTTTGATAACTGCTGTTGCTATTTTTTAGCTGTTGATATTTGCTAGCCCGGAAGGACGTTTCCTTTCCGAGAAAGGAACGAAGTTTCTTAACGAAATGTGGTTAATACTTGTAGACGATTATCGGTCGGCTAACAACACAAGTTGTTCTTCTTGGTGTGTTACGTGAAATGAACGTATTTATACGTTCGTTCGTACGTACGTACGTACGTACGTACATTTGTCGCATGTCCACCGCCCTCTTTTACTCTTCCCCTTTCTCCCTTTCCCATAGAGACCCTTCTTCTTCTTTTTCCTCTAACCACATCGAATCCTTTCTCCTCCCTCTTCCTCTTTTTCCACCCGTTCACATATAATAATTATACTCGACGACGCGTGTTTACGTTTATCCGAAGAGGTCGAGAGCACATTATTACAAGCGTGTTTTATTTGCATCGTGAAAATGGAATTTGTTTCTTTCAGGTTGACTCTTGTTTCCACTATACAACTTTTGTAAAATGAATTGAACGAAAGGAGACGAGATCTCTAAATGAAAATTCATGAACAATGTCAGTCAGCAAAATGCTGAATTTATTAACAAAATCGATGCTTTCCTAACAGAATATATTGTAGAAATATATACGAGAGATAGAATAGAGAGAGAGAGAGAGAGAGAGGGAGAGAGAGAGAGAAATAGAAAAAACTTGTAGTACGTCTCTGTGGTGGTCGGTCACTCGGCCAGAACCGAAGCATTATAACAAACCGACACACAACGTCTGTCGCCATCTTTAATGGCTGATACAGAAAGACCACTTTTCTTCTCCTGCTCTCCCTCCTTCTCCTCCTCCTCATCTTTTTTCTTTTTCTTCCTCAAAATAACCTAACCGTGATTTTTTAAAAATGCGCATACATTCCTCCTCGATCTCGTTCGTTTCCTTTTACGCATACATGCACGTTGTTTGTTGTAAACGAAGAAAAGGAATCCACCCAAGAAAGATATACGAGTGATTCTCTAATAAACACCTGTCCTTGAAATTCTTTACGTGAGGAGTAGTTCTATACGTGATCGTGAAAATCAACAAAATGGCGACAATTGATGATCAATTACTTTACCGATTTTTAAAAGACACATTAAATAATACAATGAACAAATCAATTCTTTTTCAACGCTTATATATCCCCTATTTTTTTTTTTTTTTTCGTTTATACACAGGTATTATTTTCTCTACCTCTGTCTATCGATTTCTCTCTGTTTTTTTTTTATATTTTTTCATTTAACATTGCTCGACAAATAATACATTGACCCATTAACAGGAAGTTACATAGTTCCCTTAGTTGTTCGACCGGAAGCCACAGATGCGGCGTGGATATTCCACGTTGAATAAACTTGGATCGTTGATTCGTTCGTTCGTTCGTTCATTCGTTCGTACGGTAGTTTCCTAAACGTATAAAGTGAGTTGTTGTTAGTGTACCGTTGCAAAGAGAGATATGGCCGCCATCATGTGTTACATCACAATTTCAGAAGAGCAGGAAATTCAGACATTTTTTATTTGAAACTCTTCACGTACGTGACTGTCGTTAAAAAAAAAAAAGTAACACTTAAGCATCTTTCTCTCTCTCTCTTTTTATCTCTCCTTCTGAATTTTTTTTTTTATCTGAAAAAGCAATAAACAGACTCGTCACGGTCGACTTATCTCGTTCAAAATGATTATATGCTCGTCTTTTCTCTTTCTCACGTGGCATATGTTGTATCAATCTAACACACGTATTAAAGAAATAAAAAGAAGGTATGTATACCTGAAAATTAACGACCAATAACAATGATAAGAAAAAGAAAAGAGAGAGAGAGAGAGAGAGAGAGAGAAAGAAAGAATTTGATCAGAATTTTTGTATTATCTTTCTCTTCCTCTCCCCTTTCCACCCCCTTTTCTTTATCGTGACGTACGCAAATACCAACACGAGACGACGACGACGACGACGACGACAACATTCGTCATTTCAACGGCCTCGTTGTTGTTCGTTGTTGGTTGCCACGTTCACCCACAATTTTTAGATCGTTCACATTCATCCCGGAAATGACAAATACGAATTATTATCTGTTGTTGTTTTTTTTTGTGTGTGTTCAAATTCGTTGGCGGTTAATTCAAATTGTCAGAAACGATGAAATCGTAATTACAGAAAGATACATTATATTGATAATTTAATAAATGATATTTTAACGATTCGATGAAAATTTTCTTAAGTCATTATAAGTACATATTTGTCAAACAATTAAAAAATGAATTTTGGTAAAATTTGAAACACTGTGTGTCGGTTGGTTATCCATTTGTTTATCTATCCGTTATGATAGAACATTTTATTGCTCGTTACGATGCTACTTAATGTCGCGGAAAACAACACACAGCCCTATTTATTCTAAGAAATAATTAAACGCTTGACTTATTTCTAACAGTTTGTTTAAGAATAATAATAATAATAATAATAATAATAATAATAATAATAATAATAATAATCGTCATCATCGTAAAAAATGTTAACTGCTAAAGGACTTCAATTTGATCGTCAAATGGTGAATATTTTTATATTCATTGGAATAACATTATTTAACAAAAAGACAAAAAGAAAGAAAGAAAAGAGAAATATATATATATATAGAGAGAGAGAGGTTACAAATTATAAATCCGGATAAATAATTGGAATATGTAATGGTTCGATTGATTACTACGTCATACAAGATTCACGTATTAAATCCCTGATTTAATTCCCACGTTGCGCGGGCGGGAGGAATTCTGAGAATATATCGGCGGTGTGTTTAATCGAGTTATCGTTACGACAAACACGCGGTACATACAAATTTACAAACAGATATATGTATATATCTCTTTACTACACTACTACTAACTTACAAGTTTGCGATAGGACATTTGGTCGATGGTAGTAGCACGATCGATAATCCCAATCAAATCGCCAACTCGAATCACGTTCGTAATCATTGACGCCGTCGTCGTCGTCGTCGTCGTCGTCGTTTTATTCGATGGGTTTTAGTTGAAGCCAAGGAAATTCGAAGCATTGAATAAAATTCTACTAATATAGTTAAATGGTGTAACAGCAGTCTTTTCATAATGGGGAGAACTTTGGAAACATAAACAAATGTATTTTTAAGTTTGTATCAACGTTAATTTGAGTTTGTGCAAGGCCCCCCTCCCGGCCCCCCAGCATAGCACAAATTCCAACGAACATAATAATATATCGTTATTGTGATGATAATACGATATTATTGCATATAAGGAAGGATGATACTTGATCACTATTATATCATATTCTCTTGAAAATCGATAAATCGATTTTAATGACCGAAAAGAAACCTACACGAGTATAATTACATATACAATACAATAATACAATACTCAGAACTTTCATTTTTCTCTCCTCTTAAAATCTTTCTTGTGTATTACCTACACAAAAATTCGATTTACATTTACAATGGATTTAATTAATCATTTAACTTTTTATTTGACTTAAAATGCAATTAGTCAAATAACGCGTGATGAACAATTAAACCTCAAGTTTATACAAAAGTTAAACAATAATTTTCTAAAACGTTCATGCATTCCATTATTTGTTTTCCATACAACTTTACCTCATGCAATAAACAAATATTTGTTTTCATTTCATTTAACACATCCAATTAATCTAACCCTAACAATATTTTCATTGGGAATAAACAAACAGATCTAATTTAAATTAACCTATATACAAAGATTGTCTTTGGTGATGAAAATCAACACGACGACGACGACGACGATCGTGAAACGTTTTAATACAACAGGCGAACCGATTTCCACGCAATGCGACGAGAAACGACCTTGAACCAGAGAAGAGGAAATAGAGATACATATTGGAGTAAGGAGAAGGATGAAAAATTTCGAAGGTCTTAGAGAGAGGGTCTTGGTCTGCTTGGCACCGATTGCTCGACGCAACCACAAAGTGTTCGTATTATCTCTTTCTCTCTCTCTCTCTCTCTCTCTTTACATGATTGCAAATACGTTTTCTACACGCAAAGCTGGATAATATAATACTTTGAGTAAATAGTAGAGTAGTTAGATTGCAAAGAGAGATTTTACTCCTTCTGCTTCTTTGTAATTGTGTTTTAAGCGTAGGTGGATCAAGAAGGAAAAGGAAGTGGTGGAAGGAAGAGAAGGAAGGAGAGTGGGAGGGAAAAGGGGGAACATTAAAAACATCTCAACGGTTAAAAGGGTATCTGTATCTCTTCATTCTCATCCTCCTCATCTTCTTCTACTTCTACTTCTAACTTCCACTTCCACTTCCTCTTCCTTTTCCTTCATCTTCTTCTCATCATCTTTTTCTTTACGATTAAACGCAGCAAACAAGTCCGAGGCGTTGATGCGAATGAATACGAGAAGCGCATAGGAAAAGAAGCAGCAACAGCAACAGCAGCAGCAACACACTTTCACGCTCGATCGCTTTCTTTGCTTCTTCAACCTTTCCTTCTCCGTTTTTTATTCTAAGAAGAAAGAGGGAATAGGAAGAAAATGAGGGGAATGTATGAAGCGTGGTAGCTTAAGGCGTCTCATAAAAAATAACAACCCAAATCAATGATACTAATTCGAACGATCAGAGAATTGACGTTAAACGGCAACACGCGGTAATTGTGCAATCATAATATGATCTAACTTTTCGTTGCTTGTAAATGATGATGAGAAAAAAAAATTGGAAAAACAAATATATATCTATATATATATATATATAGAGAGAGAGAGGAAGAGGAATTCTTCCACGTATAAAAGTATTTCACATAAAAGCGAAATTCCACACGTGGGTGGTGGCGGTGGTGGTGGTGGTGGTGGTGTTACACGAACAAAATACAAGTTTACCTATTTTAGTTAAAATAAACCACACCTCCTACTAGGATATGAGAAAGAAAGTTTAACCCTGTATTTCAATCTCACTCACTCACTCACTCACTCACTCACTCACTCACTCACTATATATACCTAACCTAAGTAACAACTTAGCTTCCTATCTATCTTACTTTACCAACCTTCGTTTCTGCGAATGGTGCAAAATTCAAAGCAAAACACGTTACGTTACTCCTCGATGCTTAGTTATGATATGCTTGTTCGAGTTTCAATCAGGTTATTCGTAAATGATTCGTTATATTAATAATTATAAAATCAGTCTATAACTAATCTAATGAATTGTTCAACAATATTGAACTTAAGAAACGTACGTTTGCATTTAATAATAATTGAAAACTAGTTTTAATATTAATCGAATAGAATGATACGAATGATTAAAAAAAAAAAAAAAATAGTACAAGAAACAATTCTTTGTAATTTTCATTAAACTGTTAGTTAAAGAATGAAATGAACATTTTTTTTTATTTGACGATATATATATATATATATATATATATATATATATATATATATATATATATATATCTGTTAGAATCTTATCGAACTAACAGAGATAATCATGACACGTTTGTTAATAAACAAATAATATTCGATTATAAATTGAGATATAAAATATCCTATCTTTCAAGTTGAATAAAACTGCACACTGTGTGCAAAATTTTATTCAAATCGGTTCAATAATTTAGGAGTCCATTGCGGACAAACAACGTGACGAATATATATATATATATATATATATATATATATATATATATTCCCCTCGAACGATTGTTAAACCCAAAGGAATAATTCGAAGAAAGAGAGGCGTTAAAGTTTTACAAGTAGAAAAAGCTCAAGGAGGCTAGGCTAATGCGAGTGGTAAGTGGGAAAAAAAAAAAAAAAAAAAGAAGAAGAAGAAGAAGAAGAAGAAGAAGGAAAAAAAAAGTTTCATACGCGTAGGTGGTGGGTGAACGGTAGAAGTGAGTTAGCAAGTTAGTGATAGGAAAAAGGATCGGGGGGGGGAGGTAGGAGGAGGAGGAGGAGGAGGCCCTGAACACTGACGAGTATATCGACCTCTTGTCGTGTGCACAACTTACGGTGAACGCACGCTAAAGCATATAGTTAATTTTGATGGCGAAGGAAGGCTCCTAAGAACATTCTCGTGCAACCTTTATAAACAGAAAACTATACAGAGATACTTACGTTCGATAAAGACAACACACAGTTAAGAGAACGCGAATATATATCTTTGTATGTGTGTGTGTGTGTAAACCTTCTTGAGAAAAGAAACTTGCTGGTTGAAGGCTCGCGAAAGCGTGGGAGGATCATGAACAAGACTTGGATTATATTTGTATGGGGTGGGAATAAGGGAAGAGATAGAAAAAGAATTTGAAAAAAAAAAAAAAAAACAAAAAAAGAATATCTGACCTCTTTTGGGAAAAAATTTTTTGTTCAATTTTCCTCCCTTTGGAAGACACACGTCAACCAACTTATAACCAATTTGCTTTGGAGGATCTCTCTCTATTCACCACATTTATTATTTACACTTAATTCTATTCTATTCTTTGGTTATTCCTTTTTGAACATAAATAAATGATGCAAAACATTTGCGACGATGAACTAAATTTAAAAAAAAAAAAAAAAACAATCATTTATTTGAATATAAAATAAATCACCATTTTTTTTGGGGGGGACTTAAAAGTTTTGGCCCAGATATTCGTGTGTTATATTCAGAACATTTGAACTCCTTTTTTTGTCTTAGGTTCAAGACTTTACTTATCTATTCATGTATTTAACATTTTTCTTCCTATAATTTCATGTTCTTGAAATAAACTGTAAAAACAAAAAAAGATTGATTTTTCAATCTGAAACGTTATCAGGCAGTATATGAAAATGCAGATGAAATATTTCCTCGCGAAATTCTCAGAAGAATTTAATTATTGAGTTGTATTATTTGTGTACAGTAGTATAATCCTAATGAACCCCTACAACTGTGTAGAGTTAAAAAAAAAAAAGAAAAAGAAAAAAAACAATGGGTGTATTCAAGGTTTGATAGAACGTGAATGATCGACACAAATAACAAAAAAAAAAAAAAAGAAAAAAAAAACCAGAGTATACAATCAAATTTAATAACACGGTTAAAAGGAGTAATCCATTTTTGGATTTTCTGATAACCGTCAATGTTAACATTAAATGAAGGATGGAAGAAACTGGCTCTCCGATTTTCGTCGGATATGTCCGAACATTAATCTTCGTTTATATCTTATTGCGACTTTGGCAAAATCACTCATGAGAGAGAGGGAATTAGAGTAAGAAAATGAACACAAGTAAAATATCAGTAGTAGGTAAGAAAAGAAGGAGGTGAAGGATGAAGAAAAGATAGGAAAGAAGGTGGTGTATGCTTGTTCATCGGTGTGTTGGTTCGAAGTAATTAACATGGCTCACGGATAATGACGTGTTTCAAGGTCCGGAACTACTTTGCGTGGAGGAGCTAATGAACGAAAGATCGATCGATCCTCTACCTACGTGCACATCATCATAAAAATGTATCCTTTATTCTACACTCTCACATATATACGTATGTATATATATATACATACAAATAGAGACACACATATATACATATACAGGAGGTTTTACTCTTCTTATAAAACTTGCTCGCGTACGTCGTAACACGCATGCTTTCCCCCCACTCTTTTTTGCTTTTTAAACGAGAGACACACCAGCATCGTTATGATGAATACGTGCAATGGATAATGGTCGGACACACGACAATTCTTCTTTTCATTCATTCAACAACGTGACTACGACTACGACGACGACGACGACGACGATCGATATCAAAAAAAGACCACTACCCAAAGTAAACGGGCACAATTTTGCCTTGAACATATTTTCAAACGTCAAGATATTATAATTGATGTATGCGTAGATCGAAAAGATAATATTTTCATACAATTAGGAAAAATATGATGAAAAAAAAGACAAATGTTTTTAGGAAAAACGATTCAATTGACATACTTTTTACTATCCGTGAATCGACGATTGACATAATCAAATATTTATATTAGTTTTCGTTATCATGTAACAAAAAAAGAAAAAAAAAATAAAAGATAAAATTAAAAATTTGTTCAAAATAATAAAATTATACCGTGAGATTTTATCTTTATTCCTTGTTTTTTTGTGAAGGGTAAAAATGGAGGAAGGGGGAGGGGGGAAATCCTTGAAAACTTCGAGCTCTCTCTCTCTCTCTTTCTCTCTACTATCAAAGAAAATCCAATCTATATAAGTATACCTCGTGAACTTTTAAAAACTATTATTTTTCTACGATGTTAAATTAAATTTGATGAAAAAGAAAATACAAAAAGCACGATATAAAACAACTATGAGATAAAAAAGAAATTAATGAAAAAAAAGATAGAAAGAATATATATATATATATATATATATAGCTTTTTCGAATCGTATTTAATTAAAAAACAAATTAAGATAACATTCGAAGAAGAAGAAAAAAAAAACAAACAAAAATATATCTATGGAATATTCGAATTTCGATGAAGAAGTGTTCAAATTTCAACCTGTCTTGTATGTATTCCTTCTTCGAGAGAAGAGAAGAAAAGAAAAAGAGAGAGAGAGAGAGAGAGAAACTATCGATAATGTAACACAGCGAAGGTTACGTGTGCTAAGTAATGAAAAAAAAAAAAAAGAAATTATTTGCGTTATTTCGCACAAAAGTCCAGGAAGATTCGTAGTTCGAAATTCCTCGGGGTCGCCTAGAGTGCTCAACAACCCCCCCCCCCTCCTCAGTCAGTTACATGCAACTTCCCCCACCCTTTTCATCATTTCTATCCCCTCTCTTTGACATTATTCCCCCCACTATTCGTTTAGTTCACTCTCTTCGTGTTACTCTTTCGATCTAAAAGTGATGAAACCTACCTTTAGAAAATGATACAGTAGTATGTGTCTAAAAAAAGGAAAGAAGTACGAAAAGAGAAAAGAAATAAGAATCAAAAGAAAATGATGATGAAGATGAAGAAGAAGAAGAAGACGGATGAAGAAGAAAATGGGATGATGACGATGAAGAAGAAGACGATGACGACGACGACGACGACGACGAGGAAAGTCGAGCTCGTCCCGTTGTGCTATGCTCTCAGCGCGTATAAATAAAGAGCCAGTTGCCAACAGTGTTGCCAGTTTAGTCGACTATTGATCCATCCAACTAGTCGGTCACAACCAGGCAAGCTCCCTCGACAAGATCTGGCAACGCTGCTTTGTTCCCAGCTGATCGTTCCTTCTACGCTCGACTCAACCAGACTACTGCTGCTTGCTCTGACCTCCCCTACTCTTTTCCCTTTTCTTTACTTTCCACGGACACCCTTTCTTAGTTCGCGCGTACATCATACGTATATATATATATATATATATATATATATATATATATATACATTGTACTAACATAATACACATATAAAACATAAATACACCATATCATATAGTTATATCTCTCTTTGAGTTTCTTTCTCGATTTACATTTATGTTATAACCCATTTGTAGTACATAATTTTTAATTATTTCATCATACATCCACTTTCGAGTATATTTCTTTTCTTAGTTTTTTTTTTTTTTTTACTCTTAGGTCAGCTCTATCCTCTCCCCACTCCTCTGTACTCCCCCCGCCCCACTCCTTATACTTTTAAACGTTTCCTTTGTGTCATTCAAGAGTCTTCTTTCTCTGTCCGCCCCTGGGCAAGAACGATACCTCTTTTTCAAATATCATCATATACTCATTCACTTTGTGTTTTTTTTTTTTTTTTTTTTTTTTCATAAGGTGTTAGTAAACGGAACCCTTTTTCGTTGTTCTCGATTCGTCTCTTACGTAATCAAAAGAAAGAACAAAATTATGCACACGATAACGCGACGTTCCACTTTCTCCGTGTTTCCCCCTTCCCCACCCCACACACCTCTTGAAAGAACCAAACTCGAAACAAACGCTTTGTTCGTTCCGCGAGAAACACAAATTTTAATATTCTTTTTTGATTTTTTTTTTTTTTCTACAACAAGTGGAAATCTGTAAAATGTCGAAGAAAGCAAAGTGAAAATTAATTATCTTTTAAATATATATATATATATAAAAACAAAATTTTAGTATGTCTCAAGAGTCAACAATTATGGAAATGTGAAAATGATTTTATAATTAATTATAAATGAAATTTGTGATTGTATTTCTAAACGTTTCTTCATTTTATCGTTTGATGGCGTAAAGTTTGATCTATTGTTTAGAAAATAAATAAATAAATAAATAAATAAATAAATAACAACACGATTCGAAGAATTAAATATCGTTTGTTTTTTTTTTAATAATTTTTCAATCGTTTCTTCTTTTATTCTTCGAGTTAAGTTAGAGAGAGAGAGAGACGACTGTCTGGGAACAACGTTATGTAACAAAAGAGAGAGAGAGAGAGAGGGAGAGAAAAGAAGGAGGCTGAGGTCGAATTCGTTTCACCGTGTGTGGCACGGTTAAGGTCGCTCGTACTAGAAATTGCTATATCACTTGAAAGGGTTGTCGTCTAATCTGTTTTTTTTATTTTTTTTATTTTTCGAATGATATACTATCCCTTGATCGATATTGTCAACTTATTATTATCGATACGATTAATCATATTCCAGTTCTATACCCGACTTCATGAATACAACATTAAAAAAAAAAAACATCCATTTCGTGTAATTGATTTGATCGATAGAAGTTATTTAATCGTGAGGAAGAAAAAAGAGATAAATTAAAAAAAAAATAACAAATGTGTGCAGATCACAATACGGTAGAAGTGAAACTTTCAAAGAAAACCAAGCTTCGAGATGTGAATATATCGAAAATAATTGAATTGTAATACAACGCCATCTATTGAATCAATCTTACAGAACCTAGATAACTTCTAAATAAAAATCCTTTAAATTAGTAATAAAAAAAATAATAAATAATAAAAATTGTACTATGTGCTAAGTTGGACAAGATCACGTGAAATAAAATAAATTTCGTTAAAATAAGTTTGAGCAGTTTCGAAATTATTAATGGACAAACATATTGTGACACTGAATTTTTATATATACAATTTTAATAATTAATTAATTATTTTTGTTTTTATCGGTTTTCACGTTTTTCCGTTTAACGATTTTCAAATCACATCCTGATTCGATGTTAATATTATAATAAATATTACACCGTAACGAATTCAACGAAATAATTGTTGAAAATGAATTTTTTCTTTTTTTTTTTTTTTTGAAAAATCAAGTCAAGGTATATTATAGAAAAACATGTTTGTTAACAAAGATTTGTAATTTTTCAAATGAAACGAAACAAATTATTCTAATAAGAAGAATGTATTATATCATTGATTTGAATTTTTATACAACGATAAACTTTTGTTGTCCCTTTTTCGGTGTTCACCATTGTACTATTATAAGTCCTATCGATTTCGTTCCTACGGGCTTTTATACCAAATACATACACACATCCAATATCCACAGATTTCTCCTTCTTATCGTCTTATATAATAATACCTTAGTGTCGTCTATGTATTTTAGTATCACGACGTTGAATAAATTGTTTATTTGTTTATTCGTTCGTTCGTTCGTACGAGTGACCAAACTTTTCCTAGATAAATTTAATTAATCAAATTAACAAACAAATATTTGTCTACCTCCCTCCTTCCACCATCCTCTTTCTTTCTCTTTCTCTTTTTTTCTTCATATTTATATTCTTAGAATAATTCATCCTAACACTTATCTCAGCAGGTCGGCTGCTTTTGTTCTGACCATGACCGACGTCAAGGTAAGAAACTTCGAGTAAGGGGAATTAGGATGAAAGAGAAAGAGAGACAGAGAGAGAGAGAAGAGAAAGGAGAAGGAGAAGGAGAGAAAGAAAGCTTTTCCTAACCTATGAACCA
The DNA here is from genome assembly GCF_049000335.1 of Polistes dominula. Lineage (NCBI taxonomy): Eukaryota > Metazoa > Arthropoda > Insecta > Hymenoptera > Vespidae > Polistes > Polistes dominula. The sequence continues at coordinate 1,571,986 of NW_028300899.1, forward strand.
GCACAAGGTCAAATATCTTTCTTTTATTTTCTTAGCCAAAGAATTTTTCTAAAAATTGAGAATAAGACGATATCATCGATCTTAAGAAAAAAAAAACAAATGGAGGAGTACTGAGATCGATAAACACGAATTGATTTGAAATACGAAATGAAGGGCAAGAAACAAGATCGATCTTGTTTCAATTTTCAAATTGAAATTTGTATAATTTGAGGAGCGAAAATTATATTCTATGACGTGTTAAAACGTTAAAAGTAACAATGTATATATAGAAATACATAGAGAGTTTTATACATACATATACATATAAACTTTAAAATAATTTTCTAAGATAAGAGGACCGTGAGTCATAAATAAGACGGCCATTATATCGCCGACTGATAAGAAAAATCAGATAGGCAATTTCAAGCACAACATTTGGTTCTTTCCCTTTAAAAAAAAAAACAAAAAGAAAGAAAATATAATATTATCGGAATAATATGATTAAACATATTGTAAATCCTTGAGTTTGGAAGACATCAAATAAAAATAGAAATGAAATTATAAAGAAAAAGAACAAGAATATACAAAAGAAATAAATAAAAGGCTTAAGTATCATTACGTGTATCTATTAACCGGATATCGATAATCAACATAAAAGCTAATAATGTTTTAATTTTTTATCGTTATCGCTATTATACCGGTGTTGAGTTTTTCTAAAGGAGGACTTTGACACTCGTTCTATAGTCAACAACAAAAAAAAAAAAGAAAAAAAAACCACAAGAAAGAATCAGAAATAAAATGTCGATATTTTTACTAGACGTACATTAACAACAATACACCACACACATATCCTTCTTTCAACCATCGAACTTGATTAAAAGTTAACACACACACATATACACACATTTATGAAAAACAAACGATAATAAATTCGTATGTGATGTAACGTAAAAAAATACTGGTAGAAGGAGAAGGATATTTTAAAATTTGATAAACTTTCACTTATTTCTTCTACCGTGGAGTAGACGTCAATGAAAATAATCAAACGAGTGAATCATAAATCATACACGCTTCTAAATGAATAAACAAAACCGAGAGGGGAGAGATATGCATATAAATTTTCACATTCTAATTTTCAAATACAAATTCACGATGTAGTAATATCATTTTTTTTGTACATACTCACTCTCTCTCTCTCTCTCTTTAAAATATTCTTTATATGTATGCAGATAGACATATGTGTATATATATATATATATACATATATAGAAGAAAGAACAATGTTTAATATATAGAAGCGACAAAAATAATTCGGACGATCAATATTCCAAAAGGGTTTGGTCTTTTCATCTTCAAAAATCTCAACATCGATGATAATGACTATTCAAAAAAAAAAAAAAAAAAAAAGAACCTCTTATCCAAATTGGCCTCTTTTTTTTTGCTACCTCTTAATTAGATTAGATAATGAGCGTTCCAATTTGTTTCTCTATTTTTTGTTTTCTTCTTCTTCTTCTTCTTCTTCTAACTCTAACTCTTTTTCCCTCTATTTATTCTTATTAAAGGCGAACGTTGGGCATACTGCTATCGATGATGTTGAGTTTAACGCCAACGCCTTTAAACTGTGCCAATAAAGAGAAGAAAGACCGACACACATCGGGACTCTTATAAGCGCGACATTGGCAACAAAATGATCGGTCAGAAATCTCAAATGAGTCTACACACACACACACACGTCTCTCTCTCTCTCTCTCTCTCTCTCTTTGTGACATCTATTCTGATAATGGACACTCTAAACGTCCTCGTCTCAACCCCGTTCTATCTATCTTCATCACCCTCTGTCTGTCTCTTTCTCTCTCTCTCTCTTTCCTTCTCTCTCTCCCCCTCTTTTACCCTCCTTTCCTACTCACTTCGATCCTCTTAACTCTAATCTTTCGTTGTAAAAGACAGAGAGAGAGAGAATAGCCAACGACAAAGTCAAAATTATGCGACTGATGCTATTATATAGTATCAAGGACAACGATACTAACGTTCGCATACTTGTGGACCGTTTAAACAAGTGATTTGCAGGTGCAGAGAGCTTATGATATGCAACTGCGAAGATGCAACTAGTATTATTTCTTCTTCGTTTGGTAGGTTGTACGTTATAACTATGTGTGCGTCATCGTATGACGAACTTGCCAATATATAATAAAGTCTATTTGTTAGAATAGGAAAATAAGTTTGAACATTGATAGTAATAATCTGCGGAACGACTAAGCACACATATTTTGTCGGAAATGTTTGTTCAAGTAAGTGAAAATAAATTGATACTTCTCTCGTAGATTAGTTATTTTTGAAAATGATTTAAATATGAAAAAAAAAAAACAATGAATTTATTATATTTGAGGTTTTTGTTTGACCCAATGTTTAGTAGGTATTTTTTAATTCGTAAAATATCAAATGATTATTATTTGGATTTTATAATTCGACTCGATGTTTGTTGTTGTGGTGGTGGTTTGTTAAAAATGTGAATGCGCGTGAATGCTAAAATTAATATTGTTGAATTATTAATTAAACTGTAACTCGAGCTATGTTTAACGTAAAAGGAGTAGTAGTAGTAGGAGGAGGAGGAAGAGGAGGTTGAAAAACCAATAAAATATACGTCACAAGTTGCGTTGTGTGTACTGGTGTGATAAAAAAGAAATCAAACAAAAAAACAAAACAAGACAAGGAAAAAAACAAGACAAATGTAAAATAAAATATAATAAATAAATGCAGAGGATAAAATAAACGTGAAATCAAATACGTTTTCGTATAAAGAGTAATATATATATATATATATGAGAAAATTCCCGAATATATCGGATTGGAAAGTTTCTGCCCATTTAATTTGTCTGCTGTGCTACTTTAATGAGAGTTAGAGTTCGTCGAAAGGATTTCAACGTTAGGCTTTCGCGCTTCGATGAATCGTGATCGGTATGCAACTTTTCTGCTAACTTTATTCGCGTCCATGTTGTGTTGATTGCTCAAAGAATCAATTCCATTATCGCGACTAAACGTTTTGTAAATGATCGTTAATTACACAACAGCGTTGTGTGTAATTAGGCACGCCTACTTACGACGAACATTTGTTGTCGGTGACGACGAGGAAACGATTTGAAAATATTTACTATTCTTTTGCATAAATGTTTTGTTTTTTTGTTTTTTTTTTTTTTTTTTTACACTACAGGAAGAGGGGAGAAATAGAAAGAGAGAATAATATGTTAATAAAAATGATTGAAAAAGCATTGCTGCTGACGCGTTAAATTCCAAAGTATTAAATGACACGTTGAACAAAAAGAAAGAGAGAGAGAGAGAGAGACAGAAACAGAGAGAGGGAGAGGTAAAATAAAGTATCAACATGGCGGTGGTCTTGCGAGTTCGATGGAACCTAATTTAAAAATGGCGAACATGTGGGAGTGGAACGTTCCGATGCAAGACCCCTGAATTCTTGAGAAATCCTAAACGTCGAGCGTTCCATTTCGTCTTCTTTAACGAATATAATAGTACAATGCATTCAACAACATTTTCACTCTGTTCTTGTACTTCTTAAGGTTCAATACAAATAAAAGCTCGTCGTGTAAATATAATATATGTCATTTTGAATTTTCAATTCATATAAATTTGATTTTTAACTTGAATATTTACATAATAAATATTTTTATGTAAATTATATAAAAGCAATGCGCGAAAAAGAGAACGAGAGGAGAGGAAGAGAGATATATAGAAATATAGAATATAAAAAGAACATTTCCCATGATGATGTAGGGCCGCTAATTAGATCGTAAGAAACGTGTGCAGGCATCCGATTAGTCCCAGGGACTTTGAGAAATCCTAAACTTCTCTCTCCTTTTCCAAAGCTATTTCGTTCGGCAGCAGATCTTTCACGAGGGGCTGACAGTAACGCTTGCTCGTTCCATCTCTCTCTCTCTCTCTCTCCCTTTCCCACTCTATATCCCTCTCCTTCTCAGCCTTTCTTCTTCTCCCTCCATACGAGCACAGAGCGCGACGTAATGTTGCCAGATCGTTCGCGTCGGCGCGGTTATGGAGTAAAAGAGCGACGTTGCCAGAGCAGCAAAGGGAAAGAGAGAAAGAAAGAGAAAGAGATAGAACCGGTGGTAGCCACGAGGAGGAGCACGGTCGGTTCGACCGAACCAACAGTCAGTTTTTGCCTCTGGTACATAGTGGGCAACGCTGCTCGTGACGGAACTCACGAGCGTGTCATGTCACACGCGTGACAAGAGTGTATCGCCGGAACTGTACGGCGGGACAGAGACTGACGAAGATACAGAAAGAGGGAAAAGAGGGAAAAGAGGGCTCAACGAGAAAGAAAGAAAGAAAGAAAGAAAGAAAGAGAAAGAGAGATAGAGATAAAGATAAAGATAGAGATAGATAGATAAATAGAAAGAAAGATAGAAAAGGTGACTTCTCGTGTGCGTGCGGTCGTTGTGCCGTGGCGGGTTTATTTATTATTTCCCCGTGTACGATTTTAGGCTCGAAAATAAATCGAATTGTTAGAGACCACGCACGCACAATTATGTTACCAGCTCGACACGGCCACAGCAGTAATAGTAGTACCGTCGCTGCGACCAATAATATCATCACCACCACTATAACCATCATTAACCTCGCATCAAACAACAACGACGACGACGACGACGACGACAACGCCGATGAGAACGGCAAGCTGCCCGCTTTAAGATCACGCGTAGGATTTTTTGCAAACGGTTAAGATATCAGGGTGACCCTGCTAAATATTGCCGGCTCACTTTTAAATAATTCGCTTTTCCGCGGCCACGTCGTACATTTTAAATAGGTAGGTAGACGACGATGATAATAGACAAAAGAATGTGTGTGAAAGTGTGATAGAGTGAGAGTGTGTGTGAGAGAGAGAGAGAGAAAGAGAGAAATCAAGTAAAATCCTTTTTTACATAGAGGGGTTCGTGAGCACGTGTGTTTGTTCAATTCAAGAGAAAAAGAGAGAGAGAGAGAGAGAAAGAAAAAGAAAGAAAGAAAGAGTGTGTATGTAGTATGTGTGTGTTTGTGTTTGTAAGAATACGCGTGTGACGTGAGATTAGAAACCATGAACGTCGTCTTCGATTTAGTTCGTAGGCTGTGACGAAATAGAAGAAAGTCCTTTAGGACATGGGAGATTCTTGTAGTCGAGAATATCGTCACGTTGCAGGTCTTAGGAATGAGGAAGCGAACTTTGGCAAGGGTTTCGCGGTGGTGGTTGATCTTACTGTTCGTGGTGGTGCGCGTCGAGGGTACGCAATCTCCTTCATCGTCTTCTACGATCTTGGGAAAGAGATCTACGACGGAGCAAGAATGTGCCGCGGGTTGCGAATGTACGTACAGCGAAGGGACGCATCTCTTATGCGAGTCGCGCAGTTTCCTTGGTCTTGGAATACCGCAAGATGCGGACACCGTTACTCTGAGGGGTGTTCGAGCTGCCGCTATTACAGTCGCGGCATTGGAAACATCAACTGCGCTGAGAAGTCTCATCTGGACATCCAGTGGAATCGAAAGAATAGATCCTGGTGTATTTCGAGCGACGGAATTCCTCGAGAGACTCAACTTAGGTGATAATAGGCTGAAGGAACTGCCATCGGACGTCTTCCACCCATTGAGCCGACTACAGTACCTGAATCTCACCGGTAACCGGTTGATCACCCTACCGCAGGTTCTCTTTCAGGGCCTCGATAATCTCCAGGAGATACGTCTAGCGTCTAATCATTTGTCCGTACTGCCCTTCCAAGCGTTCGGTCCAGCGAAGGGGTTACTTCGTCTGGATTTGAGCCAAAATCTGTTGGTGTCTCTACCGGATCATAGTTTTAGGCCCAACAAACAATTGGAAGAACTTCGACTGTCAACAAACAGACTTACGAAATTACCCTCGAGAGTATTTTCCGGTCTCGCTTTGTTAAAAGTGCTTGAGTTGGCCGACAACGAGATAGATGTATTGCCACGTGGTCTTTTCGCCGAACTCTCATCTTTGAAATATTTGGATTTAGGCGGCAATCCAATCTTTCGCTTGACGAATGCAGCATTTCAAGGTCTCTCCAGTTTACGATGGCTTAATCTCGAGAGGTTACAAATCTCCAATATACCCGAAGATCTCTGGCGACCAACAAGCAAATTAAGAACTCTTTTACTGTCTTATACTCGCTTGGAGATACTTCGAAATGAAAATTTCGCAGGATTATTGGAATTGGAGACTCTTGAATTGACGAACAGTCCGTTGCGAGAAATATCGCGACACGTACTAGATGATACGCCGTCCCTTCGAAGAATAGATTTGCGGGACAACAATTTAGCTTTCCTTCCGGCCAACGTTGCTCAACTACAGCATCTTGGAGAACTGCAGCTTCAAGGGAATCCATGGGCCTGCGATTGTCGAATGTTTTGGTTTGTTAAATGGGCAGAAAGCAGAACTCACTTACGTGCAGCTTTTAAAAGTGGCCTCAGGTGTGGACACGAAGTCAGCGGTACCATAGATACCTTGCAAACTCTTCGTTATTTAAATTGCACGCCACCGATTTTGGCACGAACATCTTCTACTGATCAGTATCTACTGCTAAGTTCGGTCTTATTGGAGTGCGAGTTTAATGGCAATCCAGCGCCGTCCTTGACTTGGGTCACTCCAAAGCTCAAGGTTTTTCACTGGACCCCCGATCCGGCATTCCCCGATGCCTTTGTAGAACATCCTCATATACACGGATGGAAACTGGACGAACCGGTCGATGACGATGGGAGGATACGCATTCTGGAGAACGGCTCTTTGTATATTAGCAGACTACTCAGGCAAGACGTTGGGTTATACAAATGTTTCGCCGTTAATCCTATAGCAAATGCAACGACCTATATTATGCTGGAAATGGATCCTGTAACACTTCATAATATTCAAATCTTCAGTATAGTCGTGGGTGGAGTCAGCGCAACGGCCTTCCTCCTGTTGACCCTAGTTTTGCAGTTGATTCGATACTTTTTCCTCAGGTGACTATTGGTGTTGATTTTTTTCTTATTTACGTCATCGATTGGTTTCCTAATCATTACGTAAGATCGAAAAAACTTAACGTTTACGTCGTTATCCCTATCGAAGAAAACATTCAATTACTGTTCCTTGAAGTGATTGATATCACTTTTGCAAAGTAGTTCGTTAGAAGGTCACGAGCGATCGATAAACATTTACTTAAAGAATCGCTACTCTGGCTAATTTTTCTCCCGATAAAATTCTCCTAATCTTACCACGATATTTTCCAGGTGCGGTTGTGTAAAATGGTGTCTTTGCTGCAGGCGCGTGGGTGCGACACCGAGAGCAAAACAAATTTATCAGATGTTGGATAACATTGAGCAGTACAAGAGTCAACAACTTGAGAGGCTGCGTGAAAATTATACTCAACAAGTGCACAGAATCAAGGACAATTGTGTTCAGCAAGTCGAATGGATTCGAGACAGTTACGAGGGTCAAATGAGACACATACGTGACATCAGGGACTATGGCACCAGTCATCTCACGGCACTAAGAGACCAATATTACGATCAGGTAATGATACAATAATTAATTTCATCGAGAATTTTCAATATTCGTTAATATCTTAGATAACCATATGTCAATTGAAAAAAAAAAAATAAATAAAACGTGTTTACTTGCATTATCTTTAAATAAAAAAAAAATAATGATATTGCAATGACTAGCGTTAGATTTCTTTTTTTTTTTTTTTTTTTAATTCGATTACGGATAAGAGGAGAAATAAGTATTTCAAACAATTTCTTTTTTCTTGATAACAGGTGAAGAGAGTACGAGATTATTCAACGAGTCAGCTTAATTGGGTACGAGAAAATTATGTCTTCCAACGGAATAAGATTCGCAAATTCAGTGCTCATCAGGTACTACGGTTAAGGGAGAGCTACAAGTATCAACAACAAACGTTAAACAAAGTATTGGAAAATCTGCCAAACCTTTATTTCGACAATTGTCGAAGTGGTTCATGCGGAAAAAGCGATTCCGTTGTTTTTGACAATAGTAAAGAGGATGGTTATGCAGGACCGGACACGTACTTCAAAGCAAAAATCAACGACATGACGGCGGGTACCAGTTTGGAAGATATGAATAGCGAATACTATACACCTACGGAATTGTCCTCGGTCAGTCCGCACGGCCTGGACACCTTGGAAGGCATTCATATAAATTATATCGAAAATAACGGACCAAGGGCACCGCTGCAAATCATACTTCCGCCGCCTTCCCCAATCGTATTGCATTCCATAGAAGAGTACGGAAGCTCTACGTCAATTTGCAATGTCTTCGATCAGAATAAACCAGTTTATAAAGGTTCCAGTGCAGAGAAGATACTTGCAGGAGAACCACGAAACGTGTCGGAGGTTCTCGGACTGCTAGCACCGTGCACCAGTTTACCAGAACTTCCACGTGAAACAAAACTTTAGCCTATCAGGAGTGAAGAAAAACGCTGGAAACATAAACAACCAACACCACTACCAGCATCACCACCGCAAGTACTACTATTATTACTACAAGAAGAAATACACGATTTTTCATTCGACGATGGAATTGACGCGAGAAGAAGGAGGGTGTTGTTGTATTTTGTTCGGTGAACATTTCTAGATATATGGAAAATAATAATAGTGAGAAAAACAAAAAAAAAAATGATTAAATGGAAGCTGTGCTTTCACAATGGCCATTGTTCAAAGTTGTTCCCGTGGCGCTTAATCGCGTTTATCCTCGTCAAGAATTCATACTGTGGAACGTTGGCTCCTACGAATTTCAACAAAACAAAACAAAAAAAAAATAAAGAGAAAAGAAGAAGAAGAAAAAAAATAAAACTGATATGATAACATCCAACTACAAATTCGAGGTGAACGAACTTCAGTGCCAAGGAACCCGGAACACACACCACGTTTCCTGTTCTTTATATTAATTATTTTTGTCTTCTTTTAATTTTCATTTTTTTGTTTTGTTTTTTTTAATTTTTTATTTTTATCTTTCTTCCGTGCGTTAGACGATTTAACGTCCGCAAATTCGTGTAATGTGTGCGCGTAAAAACATTATGGAGGACTTTTAAATGAATTATAACAAAAGAGAGAGAGAGAGAGAAAAGAAAAGAAAAAAAAATTGCGGACAGATTCCAAGAAATGGAAATAAAATTCTCGTGTCCTCTTAGAAACTGTCCGCGATCATTTAGGATATGTGCTTCTTCTTTTTTTGATTGTTATATATATGTATATATATATACATATTGTTTAAAAAAAAAAAAAAAAAAAAATGAAATAGATAAAAATAGCATTCGAAAGGAAAAGAAAGAAGGAAAGAGAGTGAATGAATGAGAGAGTGAGTGAATGAATGAAAAAGTAAGAAAATTGTTAGAAGAGACGAATGATTGTTTTGTTAGAAGGAAAATCCTCGTTTTGAAAAAGAAAGACAATGAAAAAAAAAAAAATGATCAAATGAATGTGATTTTTGAATAGAAGTGCGCAAAAGTGAGGTTATTACAGAGAAATAGGAAAAGAATCGTTTGAATTAATCATAAACAAACAAAAAATATATGTCACGAAAAGAAATGTGAAAGATCTTATCCTCCCCACAACAAGTATAATAATAATAATACGTAAGTTTGAAAAAAAAATAATAAAAAAAAAAAAAAACAAAAACGCGCGCCATTTTATCTCGAGTTTGTGCGTATGCGAAGAGACAACGCGCTTTTGCGAAAGACTGAAGTCGCGCTACAGGTCAACACACATACACACATACACATCATACATATATAACACACATATTCACATAAACAGAGAGGAGACATATACAGTGTGACCATAGTCGTCGATTGGCGAATACAATTTCGCCGTTTGATAGTTCCGCTATAATTACTTTTTTTTCTCCCCCTAAAAAATCGACAATATTTTTTTTTAAATCTAAATCGAAAAAGAAAAACAAGCGTTCAGAAATCTTTCTTCTTCCTCTTCTTCTTATTATTATTCTTCTTCTCTTTTTAATTCATTTATCTGTCTTCTTTTCTATTTCTTTTTTAACACAACAGAAATACACATACACACATGTTGTGTATATATATGTATATACATAAAATAACACAAACACTTTCTCTTTCTCTCTAACTCTCTCACTCATTCACTTTCTCTCTCTCACTCTCTCTCTCTCTTTATCTTTTCCATTTTCAAAACTCTGGACGCCTGTTTGCTATTTGTACTTTTTGATTATTTTTATTAAACTACTTTTAAAACAATATTACCAATTGTCTCTTTAAGAAATGAAAGAAAAGAACAAATATTTACAGAAAAAAGAAATATATATATATATATACATACACAAATATATATATAAAAGTTATTAAAAAAAAAAAAAGTTTATCCAAAGGAAAGAAAAATCATTAAAAAAAAGTGTAACCACCATTTACGCATGTACTTAAATTCATTGTCCGTCTTATCATTGAAATTTGATTAGTGCAGTCAGAAAGTAATCATCGTGTTTGTCATTCGATAGATTTGAATGGATAAATAATTAAAGAAAAAAAAAAAAAATCAATAAAAATAAAATATTCGGCCTTAAATCATAGAAATTTTGTGTAAACGCATTAAAAGTCAAATGTAATAGTTCATTTTCTTTTCTTTTTTTAAATTCTTTTTTTGGAGGAAGAGGGAGGAGGGCGGGGAGTTAATTTTTAACTAAAATCTCGTCGTTAAAATGAATGAATGAATGAAAAAAAAAAAAAAAAAAAGTAAGTTCCAACGAAACATAAAACTTTTGTTCTTCCTTTTTGTACTACTATCCTAAAATAATTCTCGTTCGTCGATGATCACCGCTTGCTTCTTCTTCTTCATCTTCTTCATCTTCTTCATCATCTTGTTCTTCTTCTAATCTTGTTTCCTATAAACGTTCGCGTGCGCGCATGCGCGCGCGCATATTAAAAATGATAGGATAGAAGAGATACGATTTAACTTTAGCTTCTCTAGTCTTCCTGTATTTTATTTAAACGAGAGTTTATTTGAAAGAGATAGAGAGAGAGAAAGAGAGAGAGCGGTGAGAGGAATTAATTCGTGGGTGATCGAAATTTTAATAGCGATAATAAAATTAAGTAAAAATAAAAAAAAGGGGAATGGAAGAAGAACAAAAATTATATATATATATTAAATAAATAAATAAATAAATAAATAAATAAATAACGAATTGAATTATATTAATTAATTGAATAATTAATAAAATAATAATAATAATAATAATAATAGTAATCATAATAATAAAATAATGATAAATATCAAATATTAAAATAATAACAAAACAAATGAAATATATATAGATATATATTAAAAGACTTCTGTGATTTTAAAGAAAAGCAAATAAATGAAGAAACGAAGAATAAGAAAAAGAAGAAAAAAAATAAACAAACATACATACATACATACATATATATATGTAAAAATAAAAAAACCGTTCTATGAGCAACGAACGGATTCTAAGCAGCTGTGATTAGTCAATATATAGGAGCCGTGCCTTTTGCACGAATAAATACAAATATAACGAATGATATCGCTTATACGAAAGTGTATATCGAAAATGAAATATTTCCTCTCTTCTTCGCTATGACTTTTGTGAAGAGATTGGTTAAAGTTTGAAGAAGGTGGTAATAGTAGTAGTAGTAGTAGTAGTAGCGAAGAAGAAAAATGAAAAGAAGTAGGAGAATGAATGAGGAGGAGGAGAATGAATGAGGAGGAGGAGGAGGAAGAAGAGATGGGAGGTGTGACGATAAAGAAGGAAAGCAACGATTACCGTTTCGTTACATTATTTTTTTTTTTTTTAATCAATCAAATAAAATGAAACTTTGACGAAAGTGTTAAATTGTGTTGAAGTAACTTTACATTTACTAATAGAATTTCTCTCCCTCTCTCTCTAACAAAAGTGCATAATAATACACACACACACACTCATACATGCTTGCATGCATGCACATACACACATACATACATACGTACATACATAAATTCATATATGCTACGGTATGGATAATAAAATACAACGAGGACAACCAAGAATTTTCACGATGACTCATTTAGTAAAGTTACGCCTGTTTCTTTTGAAGAAAGAGAGAGAAAGAGAGAAAGAGAGAGAGAGAGAGATACTAATTTTTCTAATACACGAGAACACAAGCACACAAGAATATATAGAGAGTGCTATCTCATGCTTATCTAACTCTATCTTTATCTTTATCTTTATCTCTGTATCTACATTAGTTTTTTTTTCTTCTTTCTTACTCTCTCTCTCTTTCTCTATCACTATCACTCCCTTCATTTCAATAACCTAGACAAAAATAATGCAATAATTTAAACTTCTTCAGGATCGAATCGTTTTTTCGGAAGGTTTTATGGACTATTTATTCCATTTTGCGATCATTAAAACTATGGCGTCAATTTGTTACAATTACATATGCATATAGTATGTAATATTTGTTTCTTGTTTTAATCCGCTTTTCAATTACCCTGTGGTTTCTCTGTTTTTGTTGGTTTATGTTCTTTTTTTTTACGAGTTTCTATCATCGTTATTATTATTATTATCATCTGTTTATGTGAAACTATTAGAAATTATAACGAAGGATGATTTTTCTCGAGAACTTAACCACCAATCTAATAAAGTATGATTTGTAAACGGGAAAAAAAGAGAAAAAAGAAAAAACCCAAAAACAAAAATACATTCTTCATAATCCTTACTAATCCTTGATTTAAACAAAAAAAATTAAAAAAAAAAAAACCAGAAAAATTTCTGAAAGATAAAGTAACGAAAACAATTTTAAAAGAAGTTTGTTTACGCGTTAGAATAAATTGTTCTTTCTCTCTTGCTTTCTTTTTTCTTTTTTTTTTTCTTTAACACGTTCAGTGCCACACGAATTCTTAGTAAAACTTCCCCGTCAGGCCACAGGGGTTTACTTTGTATTAAAATAATTGAACGTGTCAGTCACTAATGACTGACGTGGCCCAAACTTAAATTCTATTGTCAGTCACTAATGACTGACGTGGCGCTAAACGTGTTAAATGTGTCAAAGATTTTTGGATCTTTGGAAAATAGAATTTTCTTGTGAAAGTAAAGGAACCCTATTTACTATGATTATGCAAATAGACGACGTTACGGACACATCACGACGACGACGACGACGACGACGACGACGATGACAACAACGATGATGACAACGACGATGAGCGATCCTAGCCGCGTATTATTTTTAGATTACCTCGTCAAGTTGGCAAGAATAAGAATAAGAAGAAGAAGAAGAGATAGATAAAGCTTTTATCGTCTTTGAGATAGATACAGAAAGAGAAGAGAAGAGAAGAGTATCAACAGGAGGAGAAAGTCTGAAGAGTGAGATATATAAACAATGAAATGGCGTAGAAAACTAAATACAGAAAGATTAAACGTTGATAAAATAACTCGATAATTACGACAATGAGATTACAAAAGAGAAAGAGAAAAAGAGAGAGAGAGAGAGAGGGGGAAAGCGTAAGCCTAGGAAAAGCCTTACACTTTGAGTATGAACACGTACACACATATACATATACAAAAAAATTCGTTCAATGATTCACGTTCTTTAGATTATTACAAAAGTATAAATAAATATAGTCCTAATATTACAAAATAGAGAGTCCATCTTCATTGATTCGATCGTTCGATATTATTAAAAAAAAAAAAAAGAAAAAGAGAGAGAGAGAACAAGATGCACAGGTGTGTTTGTGTGTGTGTTTAATGTACACATACGATGAATACAATTCTGTTGTTTTTTTTTTCTCAAATAAAATGGAACACCCCCTACCTATTATCGTATTCACAATTTTCATTTGGAATTTATAACAACCTGAAGGAAGGTACACACATTTTGATAAGTATATTTGAATAACAATAATAACAAGTAAAAAAAGAAAACAATGAGAGAAATGATGATTAAAAGAAAGGGAAAAAAAACAAAAAAATGTGTTAACAAAAATACATTTTTAGAGAAAAATTTCATTCTTTTTTTTTTTTTTGGTATCCTTGCTTTTGAGCAATTCAATTTTAGGAAAAAAAAAAAAAAAAAAGAAAACTTCATGAGAGCGATTCGAATCAAAACGAGACACTATATATATATATATATATATATATTACAGTATGACGTCTCAACTTTCGCACATAATTAGTTCCTGATATAATAATGTGTGTGTGTGTGTGCGAATGTTGAATGTTACTAAGTAAAGGGCTGTAAAGAACAAACAAAATATGCACCAAGAACTGTGTTTCAAATGATTTATCTAAATTAGCAAAACCACCACACAAACACCACCACGTTGTAGACTCATGCCCTCTAATGTAAGACTGAAACTATTTTGTTCTGTTTATCCGAACAATATTGTCATCTGATGGCTATAATCTGATGTCCCCTGAGAAAGAGAGAGAGAGAGAGGACATCTGATCGCAAAGGATTAAACAGTTGAATTTGTTAAAATGTGCGAAAGTCGAGGGGGCCGTTTATATTCAATTATTCACATGAAAACGACAAAACAGTGAAGAGGAAGGAAGAAATCAAAATAATGACCGATGAAGTGCATTCTTCTATCCTCGTAATTATGTTAATAGATATATATATATATATACTCTAACTGTTAATAGAAATATATATATATATATATATATATATATATACAGAAGATAATTGATTTTTTTGACCCACCCCAATATATATATATATATATATAAAAATAAAGAAATAAATAAATAAACATTAAAAAATAAAAAGAACAGAAAAACAAGGGGGAGGGGGGTAAATCAGAATAGGAAAAAACAAGATTAAAAATTAAAAAACGAAGATGCAATTCGAAATACATAGTCAGATAATAGATATTAAATCTTACACACACAAAAGAGAGATCGCCCTTATCTATCAAGGCCACTACTACTACTACTACTACTACTTGTACTTATGCTTCCTAACATGTGTATATTTTTTATATGATACCATTTTATTCACAGAGCCTTAAAAAGAAATAGAAAAAAAATATAAGAGAAAGAGAAATAGAGAGAGAGAGAGATAGAGAGAGAGAGAGAGAGAGAGAGAGAGAGAGAGAGAAAAAAGACGCACGTGCAGCACCAGATTACTATAAACATGCTAATAATTATTATTGATAGTATAAATTGAAAATTAATCGTTTGTCACAGATTGCGTACACGATGATAGTGCGGAATATTTCAAATAATAATTGTACGCGATTTATCTCCTAATATATATATATATAATGTTAATATATATGTAATATATATATACATGTATATCTATATATACGATTCATGATTTATAACACACATTCATACTTATACACATGCACACACATACATACACACACACACACACGAGATTATTATTACTATTTGAAAAGAGCTAAATGTACTAATTATGTGCATACGTTTGGAAATGTTTTTCTTAGTTCTTGGTTTTTTGTTTTTTTTTGTTTATTGCTTTGCAATCAAAAAGAAAATTTTGTGAGGAATACTAAATGTAATATAACAAAATGTATTTAAAATATGGCGAATAATTTCCTAATACTGTGATCTTTTTTAAGTCGTAAGTAAATGAACCCCTTAGAGCACACTATATAAATTGATTGAGTTCCTAACTAACGACGTTTCTTTTTTTTTTTCTTATTTTTATTAAATATAGAATAATTACTCTTGTGACACTCGTTTAGGTTCAAATATACTTGTGAGTTAATTATGTAATTAACTTCTCTTCTTCTTTTCAAGTATATTATATATATATATATATATATATATATATATATATATACATGCATTACAAAAAAATATATGTATAAGTAATAATAAAGTTCATCGTAATCGTGAACTCTTAGAAATATTACTAAAAAAGAAAAGAAAAAAAAAGAAAAAAAAAACGAAATAAAACGTGTATTTTTGTTTGTGTAAAATATATATATATATATATATAAAAAAAAAGTTTTTAGCGAAAATTTGGCTCATTTTAAAAATATGTCATTTCTAAATTTTCTTCACCTTTTCCCCCCGCCCTTCAAAAAAGAAAAAGAAAAAAATAGGAAAATATATATAAAAAAAAAAAAAAAAAAAACTACTTTCTGACATTTGTTTTTTTTTTTCTCTAAAACAGTATCCCCCCCCCCCATTTTATCACGTAAACATCGTTTAAGATTTTCCACGAGAAATGATGCAAAACAAATTGAGACATTGCTAAACGAAAATTCTTAAGATTCTATTTATTCTATTATTTCGAACAATACGAGAGAGTAAATTAATAGAATAATAAGATGATGGTGTTAATAAACATTTCTTGTTCTTTTAACGAAAGAGAGAGAAAGAGAGAGAGAGAGAGAGAGAGAGATAGATGATACCTGTTAAAATTACATATATGTGTTTTAAAAATATATATATTTATATATATATATTTTATTGATATAAAAATAAATCAAAATCTTCTCTAATATTTAACTAAGTTTTTTTTTCTTTTATGCGATTAATAAATAATTCCTTTTCTAAAGATAATTCTTTTTGTTGCTGTTTTTTTTTGTAAAATATTTAACACGATTTAAATAATAAATAAATAAATAAATAAATAAATAAATAAATAAATAAATAATGATATTATTAATAAAAAAAAAAATAAAATTACTTTGTACGCATGAAACGTATCTTTTTATTTTTCTTTTGAAACTCTTCCTCCTCTGCTTTTCATTTTATCCCTCCCTGCCCCCTCCTCCCCCCTCCCTCCCGAAGAAAAAAAAATTCCATTTTCTATCATAAAAGAAGAAAAATAAAGGGAAAAGAAAAACCAAAAAAAAAAAAAAAAAAAAAAAAAAATATTATCAAAGCTCGACACACACGGTAGTAGTACAGAGAATGATGTTTGCACGATTAAGATAATGTAAAGACAAGTACAAGTACTGCACTTAGAAAATGTGCACGCTAATTCAGTCTCGTTTCTAAAAATATAATATTTACATAATCGCATGAAGTTCGATGTACTTCTTAATACAGTAGGACCAAATTTTCGAAATAAAATGATTCTAAAAAGTTGACAGATAAATTTTTGCTTTGCATGGCTTCTTATCGAACATATTCGGAACGTATAAAACGTTAAACAACAACTCGCGATTAATATCCGCCTAAACGATTAAAATGAAACAAAAAGATGACGAGTAGATTAAATTGATTGAAAAATCTCTAAAGAGTTAGAAGAAGAATTGGAATTTTGTTTGTAAAATTCGAACGAATAATTATGTTATTATATATATGTTGAATTATGATTAAATATTAAACGTTATCATTATCATAAGTTTAACGATGTATGGGTTAGCCATATGCATAAAATTATACTATTGAACGATTAAACATATTTGTTTGTTTTTTTTTGTTTAATTCTATATCTTTACCTGTGTTATCATATATTAGTTTTAGAGAAGAAGAAGAAGAAGAAAAAAGAAAAAAAAAAAAAAAAGGAAAAAAAAATGTGGACGCACATGGTACATACCTTTTCTTGTGTTCGATTCCACACAATCACGCTATGCCCACTGTTGATCAAATTTTTAACGATGCCGCTGCCCATTATTCCCAAACCGAGGAAACCAAATTTCAAATTTGACGGTAGAATATTCTTCTCTTTGAGTGTTTGAGATAGGGTTTCGACGTCCAGGGGTGGTGTTACCTGTTGCACGAATTTGAACACACGATTAAAATTCAAATATCCAAAAAAAACAAAACAAACAACAAAACAAAAAAAATATAACAACATCATTCATTAAAAACCTTTATCAATAAAAGTAACAGTAATCAAAATTATATAAAGAAAGAAAACAAATTGATTTTAATTTTTTTTTATATTTTTTATATTTTTTTGTTCTTTTCTATGACTATCTTTACTATGAGTCTATTATGAAATAAAACGACGAGTATAAATGATTATACATAAATAAAAAAAAATATATCAAATTAATGTAAATAAAAATGCATTTAATAGATATTTATGAAATTTTATACGTATATGTATGTTTATACATTATGAAGAAATAAAATGTTTCATTACTTTATTATTATTATTATTATTATTATTTATAGTATTTACTATTGATGCAATTATTATAATAGCATTTATGTATATATATGTTACATATGTATCTATGAAAATGATACTTTTGTTTTTTTTTTTCATTTGTATTAATTTAGTATACTAATAATAATAATAAATACTTTTGATAATGAATAAAAAATTATTGAAATATCTATGATTAAATTAATACAGTGTACTTCGTTTTTTCTTATTTCTTTTTTTTTTTTTTTTTGGAAAAGAGAAATTTTTGATAAATTTTTGGCAAAACTGAGTACTTAACTGTATTTGATAAGTTGGACAACTCACACATCATGGTACCCCATAAAAACTTAAAAAAAGAAAAACAATCTAACTTCTTCAAATTCTTAAACGATATTCATACAATTACTATAAAAGCATAAAAATATATATATATATATATACATATATAAATATTAATTAAAAGTTTAATTTAAATTAAAAAAAATTACTTATTTAATAAATTAAATATATCATTTATTTTGAATGAAAAAATTATTTAAAAATTTTGCTTAAAAATTGCAAAAAATAAATTTAGTTTATGCTGCAACTATAGAAAAAAAAAAAAACCCCAAAAAAAAAATATAAAAAATGAATTATGTATTATATACAAAGCCAAAGCTAGAAATCATTAAAATGACAAAAATCATCATCAATTATAGTAATAACCAAAATATCAAAAACAACACACTAATAAAATTTGTAAAAAAAAATTGTAATTAAATAAAAATATTAATGAATAATCGTATATTAATTATTAACTAATTATTTTTTGCAAATGTAGAGAGAAAGACTGAGAGAGAGAAAGAGAGAGAGAGAGAGAGAGAACTGTGAATATTTATTTATTCATTATATTAAACTTTTATATATACATATATATAAAAAAGAAAAAAAAAATAGAGTGATATAGAATTTGAAGTTTCTCATGAATTTCTTCAGAAAGTATACAAGTATTAAACAATTTACATGATGAGAGTTTGATAATATCTATTAAATATAAACTATGCGAAATAATAGATAGTATATGTGACTGATTGAAAAAAACCGAAAGTTTCTTTCAATGAGAAATAAGTGAATAACTTACAGGTCTGGTGATGATGGCTGGTCTGTTCAGAAGAGTTGAACCTGACTTCCTTGTAGGAGTAGAATGATTCAATGCAGGACTAATGCTACCGACTCGGTTACTATTGCTTGTACTGGACTCTCTGCGTTGTTTCTTTGCTGGACGACGAGTGTCACTACCACCACTATCTAATCGCTTAGCTTTCGGTGTCTCCTATATTTTAATATTGTCATTGAAATTTTCATTTAATAAAATACCTTTATTTAACAACAAATACAAAAATTTCTTTATTATTCCAAACTATGACAAAAAACAAAAAAAATAAATATTAAGATTGAAAAGAAATAACTGTTATGCGTAACAAATAAAGAATAAAAATTGGAATACAATAATTCACCTTGCGTGGTTTCGGTATCTTTGAAACCATTTTCTTATCCGGAGATAATGTGTCTTCCTTCAATCTATCAAATAATGAGTCTGGATCTAAGCCATCTTCAAATACCTAAAGCAAAAGAAGAATATTTTTGCATGACATGTTTTTATTCTTATTCTTACGATTGAATATGTTTTCGAAAATAACTACTAAATACTTTCATAATAATTTATTTACCTCTCCTTTCGCAATATAATCTTCTATAGCTTCCACTGCATCTTTAAAAGCAACAGACTTGCTCGATTTTACCAAAGTATCTTTATATTGTTGGTACGGTTTGATATTGGATTCTTCTATCCATGCACTAGAAGAAATGCATCTTTTCAATGTAAAGACTGATACAATTAATGAAATTATTATTAATTAAACAAAATTTAAAAAAAAAAATAAATAAATCAAAAGATTGAATAGAAGGAAAAAACAAATTAAAAGAAAAATCAAACATAAACTTGAACTTACTAATTATTAGTTCCAAAGAAGAAAATACATTGTACTGGTCCTCTCTTAGTATTTCCTGGTTTCTTCAAATCCTTTGAAGGAATGGATACCTTCGGATATTATATTTAAATTAGTATGAAACAAAATATGTGCCAACAATTGCATCATAGAACTAGTATAAAAAGCATCATATACTTTGACCAATTTAATTTATAAATATTATGGATTTAAAGTTTCGAGTGAAGTGAATTTTAATTTTAATATTACAAAGGAAACAAATATTAACATATGAAAGAAGAAAATTTCAAATATTTCGTTTCAATAATAAATGTTAATGCAATTGTAATAATTGTCAGTATTGTTAAACGTAAAATAAATATTAAATAAACTTGACATATGTAAATGAATCCCGTAAAGTCATAGTTCCCGCGTAAATGCGTATAGGTGACTGAACGGAATAGAGAACTGTTGCGAATGATATAAAAACAGATAAGAGATGTATGTTCCGTACATTAGCGAAGAAATATTACTTAATCACTTGTTAAAGTAGAATACGAGAAATAGATCGCATTCTAATCATAAATATCATAAAGGTCTACGATAAAGTTGAACCGTTCCGCGTGTGTAGAGAAAGAGGGGGGAATTAAGGGGAAGTGAATTTAGGTTATATTTTTGTAACTAGCGCGCCAATTTGAATTCGAAGGTCGGGTGTGGCGGGAGATACATAAGACTCAGAAACAACACAGTGCAAAGTTTTTAGACATATCAAATATGTGAAAAATACGTGAATTTCGAATGAAAACAAGAGATAATGGAAATACAAGTCTTGTGACTGTTAAAAAAATCCCGCTCAATAACGATAGTATATTTGACTTCGTGGCGCGCATCACTCATCGCAATGCAATAGTATAAAGTCAGAGAACCGTTACCAAGGAACTGACTCCAATGACTTACCCGGCCAGGCCATGGTGAAAATCCCTTCATCTTCGCCCTGAAATTAAGAAAAAAAATCAACAATCAATGATCACTATTCAATAAGCATCACAGATTCTTCATATTTAAATAAAAAAACGATTGATTGATCACTCAATTAATACACACCATACCAAATCACCTAGTTTGTACATTTCAGACATGGTCAAACTATCACCACTACTGCTCCGCTCACGAACGGCAAGAGACTGAATGAGTAGAGCAGAGCGTCGTTTGTGCATGACGACGTGATCCAAATCATCCCCTCCACCGTGCGCTAGTCAAATGATCAATGATTATTTTTCTTCGAAGCAAAGTTCCTTTTTATTTTCTTATTTCTAAAAAATCCTTATTATTAGTATACTAAAATAATGTTAATGTATGAAAAATATTTATCAAATATTAATATTACATGTGAATATTCTTAATTTGTAAACTTCCGGTATCGTTATTATTCCGATATGCTAAAGTCCCGTCCTACAGGCTTGTTTACAATGCATAACATTCCTATATGATACTTATCAAGTTCTTTTGGTTTATTTTCAATTAAACTACACGTTTGAATTGTTTAATTGTCTTTTGTAAAAATGACAGATATTGGCTATCATACATTTTATGGAAATAGATTTTTTTTCATGCATATAAAAAAAAAAATTTAAGAGATAAACATTAGGGAAAAAATGATTGACGTGAGCGGAGAAAAAACATAATATTCACGGCGCTTGCAATCTTACCAGCTGTCAGCCATCGATTGTGAGAATTTTTTCCTATTTTACAAGCAGCATTTATCGTAATTAAGATTAATTTTCACCTTCTGCACGAAATTACAGTATTGCTAACAAGTTTCTTGCAAATCTGATTGGGAATGGATAGTAACATTCGTTACAATATGGTACGTGTCATGAATGTTACGGGACACCGTAAATATTTCATCTTTTGAGGGCACATAATTCGCTCCTCCTCACGTAGTGCTTTGTGTTTCCTTGTCATCTGACAAACATCTTAGCATTTTCGTTGAATGCATTTTTAAACAATATCTAGAAATATAATGTCACAAAACTAATAATTACGCGTTGACTAAGTACAAAAAATGTATGCATACATTGATCTTCCTTGATTATCACTTGTTTTACTACAATAAACTGAAAAATGTCCATGCCTACGCTGTCACAAAATTCGTTCCTATTAAATGAGTTAATGATTGTGATTATATTTTCTATGGTTATAATTGATATGTAAAAGAGAGTTAATAGAACGTAAAGGTGCATTGGAATTATTTTATAATTAACGTTTTTTATTCAATGTTCTCCTTTTGCTGATACTCTTATAAGAAAGAAAGAGAGAGAGAGAGAGAGTGAGATAAGTGAAAGTAATATTTCATTGCTTTTCACATATAGACATTAAGTTACTAATTTAATGTGGAATATCTAAATACAACATTCTAGCCATCCCAAACAAATGATGATACAAATGGGGAAGCATCTATACGTAACGAAGTACCTTCATTGACTGTAACACTGCCTACCGTACAAGGAGGTATGCTTAGTCATTCCAATAACGCATCTATGGCTCAGGCTACTGTTACTACTAGAATGGTAATTTATCTATTCGATGTACATTATTATTATATGAACTTTAACTAACACAGTATTTATTGTAATAGGCCGATGGTGAAGAAATACCACCACCGAAACCAGATTTTTCAGCACCACCTCCTTACGAAGTAGCTACTAAACTACCTAGCTATGAAGAAGTACAACGCGAAAAGACATTACAAGGTGAATCTCATCCTCAATTGCACGTGGTAAGCATATTCTCCGGAATATTATTTATCAATCTTATAATTGAGTTTTTCTATTTTTGGAAATGTATCTTTATGATCTTTGTATTTATACTTTGTACAGCCTGGCAGTATCAGACCACCACAACAACCATTGACAATTCTTGCTATAGACACAGAAGCTACAGAAGGAGATCCAGAAAGTGGATTACTTGGCACTGATTTTATGTTTTTTACAGCATTTTTGGGTAAAATATATCTTTATTATTATTATTTTTTTTTGTTTAATCATTTTTACAGAAATAAAAATAATATATGTATGTATACATCAACGTTAAATTGTATACTTTAGTTAAATTATGGAAACCCTAGGTCTTCTTATCCGAAATAACTAGGCATTTTTGGAAAAGCATATAAAAAGAATTTTATTATAAATCAAAACTAGTAGTTTGACTAAATAACGAGATTATATATGAATTCACAAGAAGCCAGTAATTAAAGTGTGGGTACGTTGAAAGTCGATAAAACAGTACAAATAACAGAATTTGTTTTTAAAGGATAGACAAAGTTAAGAACGATTTTAAGAACATTTATTTTCTTTTCGTTTTCATAGTTTTCAAAGAAAACTTAATATAATCCCTTAGATCAGTAGAGAAATGTTATCTCAAAATTAACAAAATAAGCCTTTAAATGAAGAAACACATATTTTATGTCTTCTAATTTACAATAGCGCAGTATAGTCAAGTATTGAAACGAAATCAAAGAATATTTTTCTTATACTTGAGATCTTAACTACTCTGCCTCTTAAAAATGTATGTATTACTTATATTAGTTAAAGTACTTTATTTTGCTTTCTTTCATAATTAAACAGGTCAGTATAATTATTTCTGAGAGTTTAGTTAGTTATTTAGCGAATTAATGAATTAGACAAAACAATGCTAACACATATATTATTCTAATTATGGTTACAGTTGCTTTCTTATTCAACTGGATTGGATTTCTTCTTTTGATGTGTTTTTGTCATACAATTGCTTCTCGTTACGGAGCATTATCTGGTTTTGGCCTTTCATTGACAAAATGGACATTGATTGTTAAACATTCTACCGATCTTGCCTCGCGAGAAAACTCATGGCTATGGTGGTTGATAATGGCATTTGGTTAGTATAATTAATAACTTTTAAATTAAATGATTAAATGCTAATGGATTTAAAATTATAGGTCTCCTAATTTGTGTACGCGCCATCATCCAGTATTTGAACATCAAACGTGGATGGAGACTACTTTCTGGTAGTGCGCAAGAACGCTTATTATTTTTCTATTAAGTTTTTAAACCATGCACTTTTATCCATCTTGGCTTTAGAAAAAAAAAAGCAAGCAGCATTTCTATCTGGGGTTGTACTTGTATAATATATAATCGACACCCATTAAAATGAATACTTTATATAGCTCTTATATTAATCAATCGTAATAAACTAGTACAGACAAATTTTCAATATAATTTGCCTAATACACTTCTTAGCAAGAATAATAAAAATCAAAGTGTATAATAAGGCAAATTAATAAAGCAAAGAAGTCAAAGTAAAATTAGTTTGCGCACACTACCCAATTGTTACAAAAGTAGAAGAAAATCTGTACATTTTTATTGTTCAACTGGCACGGTACAATGCTTCAACAAAAAAAAAAAAAAAAAAAAAGAAGAAAAGACAAAAATTATTTGTGCATTGTTTTGTGCAATATTGTTCAAGATATCAATGATTATATGATGTGTGCTATAAATAAAAGTATTACTCATAAATATGATATTATGAGTGAGAGAATTGTTTAAAGGCCGAGATATACGAGAATTGCTTAGAAAAAAAAAAAAAAATAACAGAAAAAAGAAAAAAAGTATTGAAAACAAACAATAGATTATTAAGTACAGAAGGAAACATTTTTGATAGTGATATTGTGCAATACACACTAGTACTAGATAGCTTTTAGATATTTCACTATATATGATTCTTATAATATCCCAGTAAATAATTGCTTGTTTACATTTAATGAGAATATATATATATGTGTGTATATATATATATATATATTTTCTATATATATATATATATGTGTATAGACAGAATTCCTGCCGAATTCATATGTATAGGTTATCAATATAATTATTATACACGAATACATTAAAATTATTATTATTATTATACATAACGGTATGCATTATTTGTTATTTTCTCTAACATTTCATTATTATATTTCTATTATGAATAGAAGAGAACGAGAGGACACAAATGGATGAATAGAAAAAAAAAAAAAAAAAAAGAATACACATGAAATTTTTTGTTTAGAGTTCAACACTTGCTGAACTAATTCTCATTGTTGAGAAAATTAATTTATATCTCATATTATATATATATATATATATTTATACATATATAAAAAATATATTAAAGTCATAATATAATTAAATTACTATACTCGTTATTAAAAAAACAAAATAAAATCTACAATTATTATAATACAATTCATACATTATCAATCCTTGAGGTCCCATGGTGTAATGGTTAGCACTCTGGACTCTGAATCCAGCGATCCGAGTTCAAATCTCGGTGGGGCCTCTCTCTCCTATTAATAACATTTTTTTTTCCTAATAGTAATTTAAATTGTGATAGTTAATTTTTGTAAATAGGTTATTAAAGACCTAACCTTTAATACGATATTAAAAAACGATAAATCAAAATGTATTCATACGTTTATTTGATGGACTCATTTTTCATATCAGACAGAGTTAGTTTGTTTTATTTTTTACGACGATGTTGCCATCTATCTCAAGGAAAAGTAATAATAACACAGTGCGATATGCATCGATGAAGTGGAATCGTTGACATCGTTCATGGTTTAGCTGTTGTAACGAAAACTTCTGAAGTGTTGTCATCTTTGAATTTTTATATTTAATGTAAATAATAATTAATTGCACAGACAATTCATTTTAATCAAATATTATATGTATTATTAAACTTATTTATAAAATAATTTTATATTTCTTTTCACAATATTTTTACTATGACATGTTAATCATTCAAAAATTACATATAAGTATAATTTTCAACTTGACGAAATAAAACATGAAGCGTCCATTGGAAGATCAAATGAATAAGTTTGAAAAGAATCCATTAGTGTTTCTAGATATTGCGATTGAAGAAGAAAAAGGTATTTAGGAATAGAAATATTAAATCATTTCGAAGAAGAAAAGGGGAAAATTATTGTATTCCTTATTATTAATATTTAACAATTATTTGATTGTTTCTCATTCATAAAATTGTTGATACGTTTAATGCTTGATAAATATTATAAGATTAATATTACTTATGCGTTTTTATTATTTCATAACAATTTAGTTGGAAGAGTTGTAATAGAATTATTTAAAAATGTTGCACCCCGAACTGCTGAAAATTTTCGTGCTTTGTGCACTGGAGAAAAGGGAAATGGCGTTAATAATAAGAAATTACATTATAAAGGATCAATATTCCACAAGGGTATGCATTACAATAATCATTTTCAAATGGCATATGTTTTCTATTTATTAAATTTGCTTATTTGATTTCAGTGATACCACAGTTTATGATTCAAGGAGGAGATATTATTAATTTTAATGGAACAGGTGGTGAAAGTATATATGGTCCTCACTTTGAGGATGAATCTTTTGAAATTTCACATTCGTCTGGAGGATTATTGAGCATGGTAAATGAAGGTCAACCTAATAGTAATAGTTCTCAATTCATCATCACTACTGTTCCTTGTATGCATTTAGACAATACCAATGTAGTTTTTGGAAAAGTTATCAAAGGTATGGGAGTAGTACTAGAAGTTAACAATGTACCGGTTGTCAAGGATCAACCTGTTGAGGTAATCAATTATTCCCTTATGATGTAATTAAGGTATCATCAGTCACAAAATATCTTACATAAAATTATGACTTTATTTAGAAAATTCAAATAACTGATTGCGGAGAATTGATAAGAGGTGAAAGTTGGAATTTGGAGGAAAATGATGGTTCCGAAGATGTTTATACACCATGGCCAGAAGACTGGAATTATGAATTGAGTACTGATCAATTGACTGTAAGCATTGATTTTAGATAAATTTGATCTATATCGTGTTTTCATTATTTTTTTAATTTTATTTTATTTTATATAAAATTATGAAAGCTTTAATAATGAACAAAATTTGTAGTACAAATATGTCTCGGATGTTGTTAGAAAAATAAAAGATTCTGGAAACCATTATTTTTCAATGAATAATTATGTAGATGCTGGGAGAAAATATAAGAAAGCATTACGTTATTATGAATGGATGATAAAAATGAAAAACATGCCTGATACTATGGAAGATTCTATGAAGGATCTTAAAGTAACAATAATGCTTAATCTTGCTGCTGTACAATTAAAGAAAAAAGATTATCGCAGCACGGTTAAATTATGTAGCGAGGTAGGTTTTTTCTTTCTTTTTTATTGTTATATGAAATATTTATATTTTATATTTAATTTCGATATATTATTTAGGTCTTGGATATAGATAAATCAAATGGTAAAGCATATTTTCGAAGAGGACAAGCACACGTGGGTCTAAATGAGTACGATGTCGGTTTAATGGATTTAAAACGTGCACTTGCAGAATGTCCCAACAATAAAGATATTATAAAGGAAATTGAAAAAGTGAAAAAAATCATGAATTCCTATTTAGTAGTAGAAAAAGCTACATTTCAACGAATGTTTAAAAATAAATAATCATTTGAATAATTTACCGTGTCAGGATAATAAATTTGATGATAGTAAAGGAATACACAAACATGACAATTATTATGTGTCTGAAGTACAAATTAGTATAAAAAGGAATAAATTCACACATAGCCTATAGTTTTGTCAACTGTAAAAAATATTTGCCAATACCGTTGAAGTACTTGTAATCGTAAATATAATAACAAACGTTTAAGAAATAAATGCCAGATACAAATACACAATTTTTACGATTCAGCAGACTATATATAGATGATGCTTTATATGAAATAAATAAAATATATAGGATGTAAAATAAATACAAATTTTTTTATGTTTTATAAATTCATGTACTTTTTTGTTCTTTGATTGCTCATTTGTATCTATTCAACTTAATGCTGACAGAATATTAAAATATTAGATTATATTTGTATAATGAACTAATATCATGCAATGAAAAACATAGAAAAGCAAGTGAGTAATTCTAACATGGCGCACACTGCTGCTTTACATTGATATTACTTGTAATATTTACGACGATGTATATGAAGACGTTTTTTATTTCTAATATATAATAATAATAAAACATAATTAAATATAATAGAGATAAAATATAAATAAAATAAAATAATAAACGTTTCACCGAGTAAGATGTTTGTAACATTCTATCATTTTATAGATATTCAAATCCATGTACATTTTTTCACCTATTAATAACACATTGTATAAATGAATATTTTATATCTTAAATATGTTAAATTTTAATACAGTAAATTATAAGCGGTCACAGCATATAAAAATGAGATTAATGAAATATTCAAACATATATACACTCTTTCTGAGTATATATTTTTTTGAAAAAGCAGTGCTTGTGTTTGTGTGTGTGTAATTATTATATTTATGTGCTTACAATTCACCACGTGAAAGGTGTACAGAAGACAGGCAAAACTGTATTAATGCTAGATTATTAAAATAAAAATATAATTCTATTGTTTAATAATATCGATCGTTAATTTTCAGTATAACATGCATACCTACATAACAATTCTATAATTAATTAATAAGTAATATGTTTAAATATGCGAACTATAAGTTCTATTGACTAGAGAATAAAAGTCTTATGCCTCTATCTAGCTGACAATTCACTCAGTTCGTTTATAATAATATTACTGACTTGTTATTATCATTGGAATCGATTATTAAATAAATAATAAATAAATTAATAAGTTATAATTATAAATTTGTTAAATCTATAATTATGTGGTATTTTCTAGCATTAAAAAATGTTCATATGAATTAAAATTCTATCTTCATATACACAATAGCTAATTATTTCGGAAAATTGACAAATGGCATTGACCATTATAATGTCAAATGTGCAGAATTGCTTTTTCTGTACAATCAGATATTCGATTAAATTCTTTTTAAAGAAACGAGATCTTTTTTTTTTTTTTAATACCGAGTGCTAGGAATGTTTATTTTGTACATCAATAAACTGTCCTGTACTTAAATACATGGACGGCAAATTTGTTCAATTGCTTTTATAAGTGCAATTAAACTTGCAGATCAACGATTAATTGCTTATAAGTATATACTTTTAGTTTTCCTTTAACTATGTTAATTATATTATTTAAAAGGATGTGTGGCAGCTTTTTAATTCCTGATCGGTATTTTATCATTTTTAAAAAATGGTAAAAAAAGCGCTGCTACTGAACATACATCGATTTTTATAATACTACTACACATATCATATGTCACTAAGGCTACGAGATTAGGAGGAGACTAGGAGCCTCAATTATTTACAATATTCATTTTCTTTTTCATATTTATCAATCATTTTGCACAGAGAGCAATATTTTTCCAAAAATTAAATTCACTTTTCGTAGCTTATTATTGAGACATACAATTATAGGAGGAGCTTCTAACGATTCAATCATATTTAATCAGCATTTAATGCTTCTTTTTGAAAATCGTTGGTATTATTTTGTTTTTCATCATCTGCTACATTTGGAATCGAATTTTCAGTTTCAATAAGATTATGCAATTCCTTGCACAATGTTTCTTCGCAAACCTCACCTCCGATCTCGTTATTATCAATTATTCCTTCATATTCATTTGTTATTTTACTATCTACTACTACATCTCGGAATTCTGGCTCTACGATTTCTTCACAGCTCTTAAACATATCTGGATGTTCAGTAGAATTAAGAATTTCTTGATTTTCATTAGAATTTAAAATATCGGTGTTTACTTCGTCATCGGTTGTATCGGTCGATTGAGATACTTTTTTAAGAACACTATCTACTAAATTGGACGCAAAGCTTTTGCTTTCATTTCCCTCATGTATTGTTTGATGTATTGGCAAAGATTGAGGTCTATTAGGTCTAGCGTAAGGAAATGTATTTTCTTCGCCAGCTGGTGTATGAACAGCTGAAATTTCTGTTTGAGTTGCAACTCCATGATCAACTAGTATTGTTTTCGGTTGCATAGTTGACATACACCGTCTTATTTCTGACATTGAATCTTGTAATTGTTGTACCTATACACACATATCTAAATTATTATTCATATATAATAATATAACAATGATCATGCAATCGATGCGATTCTAAATAAGAGGGTGGGAGAAGGAAGAACAAAAAATAAATAATAATTATCATACGAATTATTTATATTATGATATGAGCTTACCTGTGTATGCAATAAATTACACGTTTGCGCTAGATTTGTTACGACATCTGCATTCGGTTGTGCAGTAGTTTCGCTTTCATTACTCGCATTTTCGCGATTACCTCCCGGCTGTAAGCTAACAACCTTTTTCCATAATGCATTAATAGCTTGCATTTGCAGCAATTGTAGTTTATGTTCGCTTTCCAATGCAGTTCTTGTTGCTTCCATATCGGTGGATAATTTTCTAGAATATTAATAAGATACATTTAATAACGTAATCAATATTTTGGTTTAATATAAAAATCAAACAAAACTCTTACTGAATATATTTATTCGTTCTCATCATTTCTATAGACTTTAGTATAGTAGTTGCTTTTTTATTAAGATTTCTAGTATGATATCCCCTCCACATTCTTTGAATACAAATTGCTGCTTTCTCGGTACGATCTTGATCTTTATTACTATCCTCTTGCCGTCTTTGTATTGCTCTACTTCTAATGCTATCCAATTTTGCTTGACATACTTCACTATCTTCGTCACTACTAAGTGCCGCGTTATCTCCATCTCCGTCTTTTCCTCGTTTTATTAAGCTAGATTTATTTCTATCACATGCACTTTTAGGTCTTTGTATGTTTCTTCCTAAATAGGGTGAACCTTTCGAACTACGTTTAACAGGTAATGTTTTGCTCTGTACATAATTGTTGATTTTCACACTGTGAGGACATTTTCCATTAGCATTCGTAATAATTGGTTTGGCTATACTCGGTTTTCCAATAGAGCAATTAGTTGCAGAGTTACTCTTTACAAGTGCGTTTGCTTTCAAAGCACCAAGATTCGTTTTTGCCATAGGATTTACCGTATTTATTATAGGAATCGCTTTTGCATCTCCATCTGTAGAAGTTTTTGCAGGAATAGTTATTTGACATGGTGAATTTAATTTACTTGGTGGAGTTTTAGGTAAAACTTTAGATAATCCTGAAGGTGGTCGAAAATCTGGACTCATAAGAGATTCTGGAACCGGCACCAATTTTGTAGCAGCTTGTAAAGGACTTGACGTTTCTATAAAACAAAATGATTTTTATACTATTCTAATTTGAGCAATGTAAAAATGTCAAATTTTATTTATAATTTTACCTTCCATATCTTCTAATCCAGAATTATTAATTGTTTTGTTATTTAAAGTGTTACAAAGCATATTTGGATCTAAACTTTGTGTCATCAATGATTCGTGATCATTACTAAACATAGGATGACAGGAAGAAACCATAGCATCTGTATGGCAACTGGAAACCATTCTATCTGGTGACCTCATTCTTATAGAATTTCTTGATGAATCTAATAAAATGTAACGATGTTAGGAATGTATAGTATGAGCTACAAATATAATAAATACATTCGTATAATGTACAGCTAACAATTGTTATCAATTGCTAACAAAAGCGTGCAAATGAAACCACGATTAGTAATTTTAATTTGAGGCACTAAAATGAAACAATTTAGATAGAATGTTGAAATATATCAAATATTGATTTTTTTATACTGTTAAATGCACCTAGATAGCTTACAACATTGTCTTTGCTTTCATTCACCAAATTCATTTGCTCTATAAGCTTAAAAAAAGCAATTGCTTAAAAAATACTATGCTTGAAAGATACGGATGTGTGTAGGATGGGGGAAAAAAAAACAAAACTGGAAAATTATTTGATAATAAATATTTTTTTTTTCAAATTTAATAAATAATATTGAATTATTATATTGAAAGTAAATGTAAGTAAGCCTAACCTTGGTAAATTTTTATTAAAGTTGTAATTATATTGTGATTGATATCAATTAAAATGATTAACATTTGAATCAAATTTTAATATATTTGTTAATAGAAATGATTTCTAATCTATCACTTGAATAATTCCTACACACATCTATCACGTAACCATAGAATATATATATATATATATATAAATTAAAATCTGCTCTTTGACTTAGGGTACCTTTGCAAGGTGAATGGCAGACACAGTATTTAGCCTCATAAAATTTTGGTGATTGTAAGCATTTATCTTCATAGTATGTCAACATTGGTGTAACTAGAGAAAACAGATTATGACTAAGGACGTACGTACATATTATTGCTATGGTTGCATCCTACTATTATAAATTAAAGATAGCTTAGCAAATCCTAATAATTGTTAACGAAGAAAAAAGGTGAATTTTGCATATAATATAATATAATAAAAGTAATAAGAGACAATGTGATAAAAACTCACTAGGCCTTCTTGGAGAACTTGTCCTGTTATGATTAAGTCTACGTCTAGCAGCAGGAGAAGGAGTTACTCCGACGCTACTTAAGCTATGTACACTTCCTGTGTCACTCTGTTGACTGAGTTGTTGCTGATGATGTTGTGCTTTACTCAAAATTAGCCTAAGTTTCCTGTCAGTATCATTCTCTAAAGATTCCCCTGAAAGGGGACAGACGGATGCTAAATACTGAGCAAGAAGTGCATGCTCACCGACACGAAATTGTCTTCCTCTTCCTTGAGAATACAGCCATTCTGCTTTCAAACTATGTCAAAATGATTTCCATTAAATAATTAATTATTTAATATAATATTTGTACTTAATATTTGATTAACTAATGTGTCAAATGTATCTGTATTTCTAAATATACCTACCTTTCTAAAGGATCCACTGCATAACCATCAATTGATTTGAGACTCATACACCAATTGATAACAAATGGACGATAATCGAATCCACTATAAACTATGTGTTAAGAATAATATGCTATTTATTTAAATACTAAAAGCAGCATTTATGTTTTACTTGCATCTAGCGCTCTTGGATAATATATATATATATATATATTGTTATAAATTTCATTAGAATTCTAAGAATTATAAATGACATCAAGAAATAATGTGAGGAATTTAATCACATACAAATAAAACTCGATTAAAACTAAGTGTCGATTGATAAATAAGGCAAAATTATAATGCTATTGAAAGGATACATACTATTACCTGTTATACTGACACACGGATTATTAGCAATTGAAAAGTTGACCAAATTCTTTAAATTAGCTAAATGAGACATTTCATTCAAATCTGTAATGCTGTTATTTGCTAATGTAAATGTTTCTAATGAGGTAGGTAAATAGCGCTCGCATTGCCTTAACGTGATTATGCGATTATTATGCAAGAAAAGTTCCTAAAACATAAACAAATATAATAATAAGAAGAAAACAAAGAAAAGAAAAATGCATGCGAACGGACATGATTAAAAAAAAAAAACAAAAAACAAAGAAAGATTAAGAAGACATCGAGTAGTTAAATTTGTATACCTTAAGATTACGCAAATATGAAATATCAGAAATGTGACTGATACTATTTTCAGATAAGTCTAGATGTTCCAACTTCGTATTTGAATGTAAATGTTCAATAGACTGAAAGCGTTGCATTAATATTATTATTAATATTATTATTATTTTACAAGTTAGAACATAATATACATTTATTTGACACGAGCTTACTTACCTTTATATTATTACCTGCTAAACACAATGTTTGTAAGTTAATCATTTCTTTGATACCCTCTATCGTTAATATACCATTATTAGCTAAATTAAGCGTTACAAGATTATGTAATTTGGATACGCCATACATTCGTAGTAATTGGTTTCTTACTATTGAAAGCTGAAATTGGTTAACATTACAGTAATTATGTATTATGTATAAGATTAATTCACATTTGCTATACCCAATAATAATGCTTATAGCAAAAAGATATCAAAAGAATTACTTACTATACAATGCATCTAGATATTATCGTAAACATTTAATTAAAGCAATAATGAATACCTTATTAATTCTGTGATATGAGTCAAGATTATCAAGACGTTGAAGCTCATTATCATCTAAGATTAAAGTACTGATTTCAGCATCCGATGGACATCGAGCAAGCTTCTTAAGATTTTGACCGCTTAAATCAAGCGTATCGCATACCAAGGATTCTAAAGTTTAAAATATTATTTTTAATAAGCGTTATAATTAAAGGAAAATGATAAAAGACAAATGTGAAATGTCAAAAAAAAAACACTTGACATACAAAGATGAAATAGTTATGTTACTTGCATGCCAAAAATCAATTATAAGCTTGTACATTACACAAAAAGTAAAATCTAACAACGTTATGGAAAAATCTGTCTAATTTCAAATGATGTTTACTAAATAACATAGACATCAATTTTTACTAAACACTAACCCGTTGAAGCCATGATGATTACAATAACTCATAGACGCTATAAAGATGTCCTCGCGATCACTGTCCACTCAATAACATATATGTACAGGTAGAACTTTTAAAACTTATCACTTCTATTTCATTTTCAGTATTTAATTATTATGTACATATGATCTTTACTATATAAACACATTGATCAAAAGTAATGCTGGTGCATAGACAAGGCATACATTATCAATGAGAAAACAATTCAAAGATAACAAATTCATTCTCTTATGTTTACTTATGATTATAAATTTAAGATTACATTTATATTATCACTATATAATTAAGATATGTAATTATATGGTCACTAATGAATAGTTTCTGTCTTATTTATAAGATTATGTGTTTATTGATTTTAAAATTATGCGATCAAAAAATCCAGATGGCGCTGACTAACTGCAGAGTAATAATCGTGGAGTGGGGGTTCCTTCCCATGCGACAGTTTTACCTTTCATTAGTTGTATGTATGTATATATGTGTCTATATATGTAGTGATGAAATTTAATTTCATGTCATAGCTAAAATGTCAATATTTTTAATTGCGAATATAATACGGCTAGTGTTCGAATCTCCTATGATAGAAAAGTGTTTTTCTTTTTCCAAAGATTTCAGCACATTTCGAAGTTTTAAAGTCTAAGATTTGCGAATGAAATAAATAAAAAAAAAACAAATGAATGAATTTGATTTGAAACAATGGTAATATTATAATGGTATATTTAATTATAATCACAAAAGATGCAAAAACCGAATGTAATTCATTTAATAATTGATCAAAATTAAATTAAACATGTAATATTTAATTATTAACCCGTAAGCAAAGATTCTATTTTACCGATTAATAAATATAATAAATTTCTATTTTATCGACTCTTGATAATGACAGAATCATTTTATTTAATGACAATAAAAAATATCTTTCTAATATAGATAATTGACTGATAATTCTACCAACCATCGGTAAAGTAGATTTCTATTTATGATCGTTCAATTTTTCCTTTCTATTTGAAAATAAATTACAATGCAATTTCTTTCAGATTACTTTATTCATTTTGATTTATTATTTCAGATTATTACTTATTTTAGATACTTGAAACTTACTATCGGATAGTGACACACATTGTCAAACGTTATATCTACCAGCAAGAAGTATAAGATCGACAAACTAGAAAAAAAAGAAATGTTTTTTTTGTTTTAATCGGAAAGATATCATGTTCTATTTATTTCTTTTGCGTACGTAATAAACATTAGTCGCGATGTTGAGTTCAACATAGCTGAAAATCTCTTCATATTAACAAGATGATGAACAAAAACTTGAGAAGATTAAACAAAACTCATCCTTTGATCAATCATACGATTGTTTTGCATGAATAATAGATGCAAACAATGACAAATATCGATGCTTAAATAGAGAGAGAAAAAAGAAAATAATGGCCGATTATAAGTTAAACTAGGGGATGATGTCGCATGCGATTAGTCTGGTGTCTCGTTAACTGTCCGATTACGAGGACGTAGAGGTAGGAGAAAGATTGGTTCATCTAAGCAACAGGGTACGAGCTACTTGTCTAACGTATTATTAGGTGGGTGCTTCGAAGAGGTGGGTTGGAGTAAAAGGGTGATACATGGCTTACCAGCAGCCGACGACGACGCTGGTATCGACCGGTCGCATACGTTTAAACATTCGCTTACCTAGATGCACCAACTACACAGAATGATGTCCGGATAGAACAACGGACGAAGACAATTCGTAGAGTGATTAGTAGACGATCCATAGAAATACGAGAATTCTTCTTGTACGCCGTCCCTTTGATCTTTTGATCTCTCCGATTGAAAGATTGAAAGTTCGATGTACGGTAAAATAAAAGAAAGAAAAAAAGTACAAATACATGGATCAATTGTTATTATCTTAATTTTAAGACGAAAATGACATTATAAAATGACATTTGAAAATCATACGGTCGTTTAAATTGATTTTGTACAATTTCAATCCAATTTGATATCAGTATCATGATTATAAAGATAGAACGACTTTCGAATCGTAACCGAGTCTGCCAACCGGTACAATTTTAATTATCTCTACTCTGTCGATTTCATTAAGTTTTATCCCTCGCAGAGAGCTTTTAATTACTGTTCAGTGAATATATATCGAATAACGCAAGCGTCGTATATAAAGTTGCTTTACAGTGCACATCATAGTATCCCAGAGCTTGGTATCGACCTGCCCTTACTCTCTCATATGTATCTACTGTTTAAGGAATGCCAGGATACATACACTACCATTCCCTTGATTATTCGATTCGATTCCACGACATGTTTCAATATTAAGAGTTTATATCGTATATCTATTTTTTTTTTTTTTTCATATTTTTATATGAGAAAGTGAATGTGCAATCGTTTGTCTAAATGTCTAGTCTGCTACTTTCGTTGGAGAACGAATTTTACCCATGAGAAAGAACCTTTTAAGAGATAACTACTTATAGATATATATGCAGCATCATTTCATAGAAATATGTTTGATAAGAAATACATTTAGTGAATAGAAATAAAATGGATGGAAAAAGATCCTTTTTTTTTTTTTACACAAACATTCAACTGAAAAGATTTAAACGTGAGTTTTTAGTATCGTAAATGTATACAATATCAGGAGTATATATCAAAATCGAAAGGTGATAATGTTGATTGATAGGGAACAACCTCTCTAAAGTAGAAGAGAAAGCATTTCGCAAGTGAAGATCGATTATCCTATGTGCCATGGGTTGGACGCATCACCATTCGTTTTGATGAATGTCAATTGCATTGGTAAACACCTGTCATTCGGGCGTAACGTTGAAAGTTACGGGAATGAAAGTGGTTGGTAACTTTACAACACGTATGAAGTGGCACATTTGAGTGGGGCCCTTTTCCAAGGATAAATTACAAAGCTTAGACTAAACTGTGTACAAACGAATAAGAAAGAAAATAGATCTGTAATTGAAAGATTTTAATGGTGGTAACATTTTATTGATTTATTAAATCAGTAATTTTTTTTTCTGTACATTTATACTATACTCGAAAATGAAAATTATTATAAATATTTTGTATACGTACATTTTCAATATTTATTTCATCCTATACATACATTTCATTTTTTTTTTTTTTTTTTAACAAATTACTCGATAAATCTAACAGACACTGTGTCAGAAGGTCCAAAAGAAAAGTGAATAATACTTAAACATGTAAATAAATGTAGATTGAATTTAGTACAGTCATTTGTCCGATAATACTTGCGTTACATAATTTACAATTACATTTGGATAGATCATGAGCAATACCGACCCTGGTCTCATTACAAGGAGGTTATTGTGTTTGAAAACCCATGAGTTAAGACTTTACTTCTATATTTATTTTTTTTAACAAATAATTTATTCAAAAGAAATATAACAAAATGAACACGGAAAATGAGAAGAGAAAGAGAGAACAAATGCAAAAGCCATGGAGCCTCAATCTCTCTATGGATTATCTTGTAAAAGGTACTTGCTGATGCACAAGGGTTGCCTTAGGCGTTTTGAATGGATAAGACAAAGAGAAGAAAGAAAAATAACAAAATATATTGGACAATATATATTGAGGACAAAAATAATCAAGATTTTTCTTAGCTTAACATTAATTAGAAAATAATTAAAGCGAAACAATGATTGACAGAATTATTTCAATAAAGTTATTATTATATGTTTTTCTTTCTTATCTAATATCATTGAGTTTTCTCGTCTCATATATCAAGAACTCGAAGACGTATATTTTTCTAGTTTTTAGAAACTAATCCTTGATATACGTCGATATGCACGTACCATTAACTAACTCCTCGAGGGTGTTAAAAGAGGATATAACATTTAAGGACGATCGATTGACCAAAACGTTTTACAGGACGAGCTATGTCCTTTGTCTTTCATGAAAGATTCAATTCGTACATATACATATATATATATATACATATACATATGTAAAACGTTACGATGACACGAACAACGAATAAACGTTGTTCCGATAACGTGAATTAATTGCCGACAATTGTACCTTCCTTGAAAGTACCATATCCTTTCTACGATCCTTCTCGGCGTCTTCCTGTCGTCGTAGTTCTCCTTGTCGTCGTTGTCATTGACCGCTTTCCTAGCAAGGTAATAAATTGTCGAATACGAATCACCATTGTTAATGTGTCTGTCCCGTCTTTACTTGATATCTTTCTTAATCTCTATGTTGCGTCAAAACGATCATTACAAATTGCGCGATAAGATTTTGTTTGATTTCTAACAAATTTACTAATTTTATAATTTAATCATAATAGACAATTTATTCTGTTTATAAAAAAAGTTTCTTTTGTGTGTTTCATGTATAAATATATTGTAAATTATATTTTCTTATATTATTTTTTGTTGTTTTACTTTTTTTTTTTTTATTATAAAGCAACCTAGAAAATATTTACGAAGATAACGTTTCGAACAGTTTCAAAAATTCATACTTTTTTTTTATCTCTTATTCTCTTCTTTTTTTCTCCTCCTTTGAAAAATAAAAATAAGGTCATTTTACGTAGACTATAAATGTCGTAGAAAAAAAAAAAAAAAAAAAAAGAAAAAAAAAGCGACCAATGACAGATACGTTTCTCATCGTGACGGTCTGAAAGATCGCAAGTATAAACGTGAAAATGCTTTTTCCATCGTTTTAACTTTTCGGGAATATCCCTCTACGATGTCTTTCTAGTCCTCCTTTTTCTCTCGTAGTCATTTTCTCTTTGTAGAAAAACAGAGAAAGAAAATTCAAGAGAAAGAGAAAGAGAAAGAGGGCCTTCAGTGAAATCCCTCTGAGAATCGGTAATTCCCAAAAGCAATACTCGGGGTTTCTCGTTGATCGCGTAGAGGAAGAGGAAGAGGAGGAAGAGGAGGAGGAAGAAGAAGAAGAAGAAGAAGAAGAAGATCCGAGTCGGCTGATAAAATTCTGCGAACGAACGAACGAACGAACGAACGACCGAGCCAGTTTCGCAAGAGGCGTATTAAAAATCGTGTCTATGTGTGTATCTATACAAGTAAGTGTGTTTTCTCTCTGACGTTTGCCCAACAATCTTGTCTCTGGGGACGCGAGAACGTTGTGTAAAGTCACATATGAGAGAGAGAAAGAGAGAGAGAGAGAGTAAGAGGAAAGTGCAATGTATCTACATTTCGTCCTTTTTCTTTCAATTCTGTGTGCTCACACAGTCACAGTGTCATGCATTTTTCAGAAAGCATGGCGGCAACGTAAAACATCCGAGACGAACATTCCCGTTTCAAATATTTCCGGGTTCGTTTTGAAATAGCACGAACTAAATACACAAGATACGATATATACCAAAAAAAAAGAAAAAAAGAAAAAAAGAAAAAAAGAAAAATTCAACGAATTCGAATAGAGAGACGTAAGTTAGTATTTGCTTTACATAAATAAGGTCATATTTTTAAGAATCGTTTGTATTCTTGATTATCATTGGCTTCTACCTCTTGTTTTTCTCCTTCCTTTTATTTCTTTCTCTCTTTCTCTCTTACTCTTTGAATTGGACAACGAAGAGAGGATTTCTTTGTTTTTTTTCTTCTTTTTTTTTCTTCTTCTTCTTCTTCTTCTTCTTCTTTCCCTACAAACTATACCAATCCTTTCACCCGCAAATCCTCCAACGCAAAATTACGCGAGATTTTCTTCTCTCGTAGGCACGTCGAGCATAATGACTCTTTCTGTCGGTCTCCTACTTTTGCGTTCTTTGTCCTCCCTCGCCCGTAAGCCATTGAAAGAAATTCCTGGATGATGATCCTCAATGGTTATGTATAATTATTTCTTCCCTTCTCCCTCTCTCACTCACCCTCTCTCTCTCTCTCTCTCTCTCTCTATCTATCTATCTTTCTTTTATTCTACGATACTTTTTCATGTTCTCATGTAAACAACAACGATATTTTTTAACGTAATAATAATGAAATGATTAATCCCCATAAGAAGACATGTGCATGCACATTTATGTATTTGATTTGATAACCAAACGTAAATTCGATCGTTCGTTCGTTTTTCTCATTCGACTTTGATTCTTTAATAGGACGAATTGCTTTGTGGTAAGAAAAGCTCTCTCTCTCTCTCTCTCTTTTTCTATTTTTATCTTATCGAACAGATGATTAAACCGTCTCGTTATCGAGGCTAACGAGGATGCCTTCTCCAATCTCTCAACTCCTTGAAATTCACAACGTTGTTCTAGATTTAACCGATAACAAGAGTTTTCTCTTCGTATATCGATAAAGAACGATCGTATTGTTTGAAAAAGATTCAAAGATAGAAAACAATTCGTTTCCGCATCGAGAAACAGCCTAATCTATAAATACAACTTTTCTTTATTTTTAATATTTTTTTTTTCTATGAAACGACTTATGACAATATGTCAGATATTATAATAGGTTACAGTATATTGTTTAGTTTTATTAATAATTATTATTACACACACGTTGGCTATATTGAACACTGAATGATTAACACGTTGACGCCGGCGCCAATTTTCAGTGTCTGCGCTGTGGGGCGGCACTCGAATCTAAGATGCGTTTCATCTGGCGGCGCGTGATTTTTGCTTGTTCAAACCTAGACCAATGTGGACCACCGGTGGTACGCGCCGCCCGATGGGACAGTCTAGCGCGAGCCACCGGTGGTACAAGCCGTCCGATGAGACAGTCTAGTGCGGGCCACCGGTGGTACGCGCCGGCGTGAACGTGTTAAGTATTATTATCTGAAATAAAAGAAGAAAAAAATATATATATAAAAATTAGATGAGAATGAATTGTTATGAAAGTCAATATCTATCTTGAACTGAAACTTTTTAATATTTTATCTAGAGATGTGTGTTCTTAAAACTTTAGAAAAATGATACTTACATTATAGGGGTTCACAAAATGGATTATCTTATTTTAGTCTTCGTCAAGTTTCGTCATTATTCTTGTCTCTCTCATTTTTCACCTTTAATATTCATAGTTCATATGTCCAATATGTCCAACATGTCCACCATCACCTGTACCACCCATGTGAGCGTTTTGTTTTTTACCCGGTACATAATTTAAGAAATATGCCAAACACCAAATGATGAAAAATACGATTAGTATAAGGAATGATATCAAATTAAAACTGTCCCAGCCGAAAATGATTTGTCTCGTTGATTTGACATTTCGATAATGATCATCGACAATACTATGACGATGATTATTATTCTCCACAGATTTATCGTCAGCCATTTCTTCTTCTTCTTCTTCTAAGTTCGAGTTTCAAATAAGAAATGTCATATGAGTACGAGTAATATCAAATTATTGGATATTTTGATAATAAACTCGTTTTGATAATGATCAAAGGAAGATCTCGTCATTTTTTAAATAAGAAACAAGTCTGATAAGATAACGAAGATTGATAAGATTAATCAATTATTAAATTTTACATTATTTTATTTATAATAACGAATATAACTGAACAACACGTTACACATTTTTCAAAATTAAATTAATTAATTAATATATATATATATTACTAATTTTTGTACAATATAATATTAATATTTAAACAGTATATGAATTGTTACTTACTTATGATTCTATCGTTAATTTTATCTTTAAATTATATCTTTTTTTTTTTTTAAATATATATGAATTCATTTTTATAAAAAAAAAAAAAAAAACAATATTCATGTTACGTGTGTATAATATATAATTATATTATTATTATTATTATTATGTTGTTATCATTACTTTCATTAAAGGTTCTATTCATAATGTTACAACATTAAAATTTATTATTAAAAAAAAGACAAATTATTAATTAGAAATAATATATATATATAATTATAAAATGATCTTGGCAATTATAAAACTATTTTTTTTATTACGAGCAACAATCTAAATTTTCACTGTCTAATTTTTGCCAAGAGAAAAGCCAATAACCAAGTCCTGTTCCAATTACCATAGCAATGCACAACCAAACGTTATAAGTCATAAATATTAACATTAAGAAATATCCTATTATCATTTGGATAACGTGTAATATCACTTGAGTTAAATGTATCGCGGAAAACATCATTTGCCTAAAATAAAAAGCATTTATTGTGATCATATAAAGAATGATAATAATTGTTAATTATTTACCTTCTCGTTCTCTTTATTTTTTTACTTTCTAAAGCTGTAGAAGTAAAAAGATGATCGCTATAAATAATAAGAAAGATGAACAATGTTTCTTCTTCTTCTTTATTTTTTTTTCTTCTTCTTCTTCTTTTTTATATAACAATAATCATTTTCAAAAATATTACGAAATAATATATATATCACGTGACTTACCGATAACTTTTAATTCCTTCGTAAATCATAGTTAATAAAACAATTCCCACCATAGACCAACCCATGCCAATCCAATCGGTAGTTCGCCATCCTTCAAAAAGGATCGTCGAAGAAACACCACCATGAAATGACATCTTACAAATCAATGAATAACATTTTAATAAAAACATTCAACAAATTTGGGTTTAACTTTTAACACTTTAATAACTCACCGAGTCCATTTTAATGTATGATATAGCAGTCTAAGATTCCTTTAAGGTAAACTCTACTAAAACAAATATGACTTATCGAAAAGAAAGATAACGTATCTATAAACACATATATATATATATATATATATACGTATCTTTAATACGTCTATTTTAATGTATGGTATAGCAGTCTAAAATTCTTTTAAGGTAAAATCTACTAAATCAAGTATGAATCATACGTATTATAACACAGAATGTTAACACTTAGCTGACCACTCAGGTAGATCTACCCTTTTCATCTGAGAAACGCTTCTTTCTCTATAGAGCTTATTTATATGGGGTACAACATATAATAAAATGCATCAATTTTTGAAATTTTTTATTACTCATTATTACGGCTCTTTATTTTGGGGATTTCCGATGGAGTCTTTGCCAGCCATCAAATGATTTTCTAAAACACTACTAGAAAGCGCAGTTTGGCCTTTCCTGAGCGCAGTGGAAATTGTAAAAGTCTCTGTGAGAGGCGTTCGGTCGGCTAAATGTTAAAAAAAAAAACCTTCAATATTTATATAGTATATATAGGATACATTGTACTGACATGAGTAGAAAAAATCGTTTCTGTGATCTAAGCATTTTTGTTTGCTAATATCATGATTGAATTTACTTACTTAAATCGCATGCGATGTTAACATTAGTATTTTGAAAATGTTTTATGAATGTCTAATTCAACTATCGATAAAAAATTTCATTGATAATCAGTCAGTTGTAGATTGGTGATTGTAGATAATACACATTTATAAAGTATCATAAAAATATCAGCGAAAGAAATGTGGAATTTGCGAAAGAGTTCGCAATTCTGAAAAAAGAAGATGTTAAGTGTGTGTAGAAATGGAAGGTAAAGACGTGAAAGATCTTCTGTAAAATATCAAATATTTAATAATAAGTCAAATGTATATAATTCGTGTATAATAATTGTTCTAATATAAGTAGAGTGTATCACAGTATTAAAATAATTGTTAATTAATCGAAAGAAAAGTCTGTTGTTGTTTAAAAGAACGGAATATAAGTTTGATGTATACCGT
Organism: Polistes dominula; assembly: GCF_049000335.1. NCBI lineage: Eukaryota > Metazoa > Arthropoda > Insecta > Hymenoptera > Vespidae > Polistes > Polistes dominula. Next base: position 1,616,129 of record NW_028300899.1, read on the forward strand.
TCTCCTCGAAATTCACCTTCAGACTGGCACGTTGTTCTCTATGAAAATACTTTTATTAAAATGTTGTTTATATGATTATCCGAATGTTGCGCGTGTGTGCAACGGTCAAAATATTCCTAATAAAGAAAATGTATAATTAGAACGTTTGAATTTTAACATTGTTTACATTTCAATGTAATTATGTTATCATTCCTGCACAGTGATGACTTCGAGGGTACAATTTTCCTGTAATGTAAGTAGAGTGTATTAGAATATTAAAATAATTGTTAATTAATCGAAAGAAAAGTCTGTTGTTGTTTAAAAGAATGGAATATAAGTTTGATGTATACCGTTCTCCTCGAAATTCACCTTCAGACTGACACGTTGTTCTCTATGAAAATACTTTTATTAAAATGTTGTTTATATGATTATCCGAATGTTGCGCGTGTGTGCAACGGTCAAAATATTCCTAATAAAGAAAATGTATAATTAGAACGTTTGAATTTTAACATTGTTTACATTTTAATGTAATTATGTTATCGTTCCTGCACAGTGATGACTTCGAGGGTACAATTTTCCTGTAATGTAAGTAGAGTGTATTAGAATATTAAAATAATTGTTAATTAATCGAAAGAAAAGTCTGTTGTTGTTTAAAAGAATGGAATATAAGTTTGATGTATACCGTTCTCCTCGAAATTCACCTTCAGACTGGCACGTTGTTCTCTATGAAAATACTTTTATTAAAATGTTGTTTATATGATTATCCGAATGTTGCGCGTGTGTGCAACGGTCAAAATATTCCTAATAAAGAAAATATATAATTAGAACGTTTGAATTTTAACATTGTTTACATTTCAATGTAATTATGTTATCATTCCTGCACAGTGATGACTTCGAGGGTACAATTTTCCTGTAATGTAAGTAGAGTGTATTAGAATATTAAAATAATTGTTAATTAATCGAAAGAAAAGTCTGTTGTTGTTTAAAAGAATGGAATATAAGTTTGATGTATACCGTTCTCCTCGAAATTCACCTTCAGACTGGCACGTTGTTCTCTATGAAAATACTTTTATTAAAATGTTGTTTATATGATTATCCGAATGTTGCGCGTGTGTGCAATGGTCAAAATATTCCTAATAAAGAAAATGTATAATTAGAACGTTTGAATTTTAACATTGTTTACATTTCAATGTAATTATGTTATCATTCCTGCACAGTGATGACTTCGAGGGTACAATTTTCCTGTAATGTAAGTAGAGTGTATTAGAATATTAAAATAATTGTTAATTAATCGAAAGAAAAGTCTGTTGTTGTTTAAAAGAATGGAATATAAGTTTGATGTATACCGTTCTCCTCGAAATTCACCTTCAGACTGGCACGTTGTTCTCTATGAAAATACTTTTATTAAAATGTTGTTTATATGATTATCCGAATGTTGCGCGTGTGTGCAACGGTCAAAATATTCCTAATAAAGAAAATATATAATTAGAACGTTTGAATTTTAACATTGTTTACATTTCAATGTAATTATGTTATCATTCCTGCACAGTGATGACTTCGAGGGTACAATTTTCCTGTAATGTAAGTAGAGTGTATTAGAATATTAAAATAATTGTTAATTAATCGAAAGAAAAGTCTGTTGTTGTTTAAAAGAACGGAATATAAGTTTGATGTATACCGTTCTCCTCGAAATTCACCTTCAGACTGGCACGTTGTTCTCTATGAAAATACTTTTATTAAAATGTTGTTTATATGATTATCCGAATGTTGCGCGTGTGTGCAACGGTCAAAATATTCCTAATAAAGAAAATGTATAATTAGAACGTTTGAATTTTAACATTTTTTACATTTTAATGTAATTATGTTATCATTCCTGCACAGTGATGACTTCGAGGGTACAATTTTCCTGTAATGTAAGTAGAGTGTATTAGAATATTAAAATAATTGTTAATTATTCGATGGAAGTGTTTATTTTTATTGACAATAAAAACTCGGAGTATTATGAGATCTATGCACCGTTCTTTTCGAAATTCGCCTTCAAAGTGGCGAGTGGTAAGTCAATCATGATACTAGCAAACAAAAATGTTTATGTTTCAGAAACGGTTTACATTTTGATCAATGTTTACTGAAACTTATTTTACACAATACAGTGTGTGTGTTTTATATACCATATAAAAATTGAATGATTTACATAAATTATAAAAGCAAACAAAAAAAAAATGATCGATTTTACTTCATTCTTATTTCTTAAAACTAAACTAACTTTTAATCTATCGATCGTAACCTGTAATAAAAACAGTATAAAATGTAGATCGATTTCGATATCGAAATAATTACCATTGGTGGTTGTATAGAAATTTAATCTTCAGTTTTTAATGAGACGAACCGATAAAGGTTTTATAAAAAAAGAAATGAAAACCGGTAGAGTTGAAAAAGTCGATAATACGGGAGAGCGTGAAGACGAAAAACCGATCGAAGAATTTCTCATGGTCGTTGGGAGGGTCGTTGAGGTGAATACGTGTGTGTGAGTGTAAGGTAGGGGTAGGACAGGGAAGGAAAGAGAAGAAATGGGAAGGGAAAGGAAAGGCAAGGAATAGGATGGGAGAAAGGGCAAGTAGAAGGAAGGGGTAGGTTTTCAGTCGGGTGCGAGAGTCTCGATCTAGCGAGATTGGAAGGGCTTCGGGCGCACATACCAACCCTTCCCTTTCGAAGGATCAGGCCGCGAAGATGCCTGGCCTGCGTGAACGAGAGAAGCGCAACCTGTGGCTGATACTGACCGGCGCGCCTCCCTGCGTCCGGAAATTCAGCCACGCTCAATTCTCAAACGTTCTATCTCGCTCCCTTCAGTTCCATTCGAACCACGGCTGTGCTCGACGCCGTTTTCCTCGAGGACATCGGGAAAAAGGTTCCTCCGTTTATACACGTCCTTGTGTCAGAATCGTCATCAGAATAGAAAAGGAAAAGAGAATAGAGACAAGCATAAGCTTATAATACTCGATAATATTAATATTATCAATTTTTGTCTTTCTTATTTAACTACTCACGTATATATATATATATATACATATATATTCATATATATATATATGTACATATATTTCGATACAATTATTTTTCTTATCTCCATTTTTTTGGTATCCTCTCGTTGAATTATTTGTTCTTATTCATTTTCGTTTATTTTCTTACGGTTTGTTCCTTCTTCTAACGTCCGTAACGTTAATCCGTCCAATTTAGCGCGTCTAATTATTAATAAAATTATATGATACTAATGAAAACGATGAGCTCGTGTTCTTTAAATTATTATCGAGTAATATTATTATCTACGCTTTTGTATTATTATTCGTGATAGTAGATGAATAATAACAGTGGTGGAAAGTAATATATATATATATATATAGACAGTGCCAATTCGTCGAAGATCAACTACTCTTCCTGTTGCTTGCCGGTCGGGTTTGGGGAAATTCTCAGTGAAACAGGTGAGTTTTTATACTTTTTATACAACATTCATTTATACAACGTTTTATTACGTAAATTTGTGTGTCATTTTTTGTCTTCTTTATCCTTTTTATTTTCACCCTTTGAGAACGTGAGCTTTTTTGGTTTTCTTTTCTTTTGTTCTTCTTCTCGAATTATAAAGGGTTTGAAATCATCGTATATAAAAAGGACACATTGTTCGATGTAATTTTTTCGTTGTTTCTTTTTTCTTTTTTCTTTCAGCTCGAGTTTTAGGCGCGGGAGACAGGGCAGGGTCAATGCTCCATCGCGAGAATCGTTCGTTGTACGCACCACGAGCGCACCAGGTGCGTTTATGAGTGTGTGTGTGTGTGTTTTTTTTTAACAATAAGGAATTTAACGCGGAACGACGAAATACAATTTATCATTTGATTTGTTTTTTTTTCCAAAAATTTCATCAAACGAAACGACCATTTGAATTCTCGCCGAAGAAACAATTTGTTCAATTTTTGTCTTCTCAGTAGATCAAATCAATGAGATGGTCAGACAGAATGTTAAACGTTACGAAATATTTTCCACCCTAACGTATCATTACTTGTACAAATCTTTACTAATTGTATTTAATTTATTTTTGATTGTTTTTTTTCTTTTTTTTTTTTAGAACTCGGAAATAATTCGCTAATTAAAAAATGCTTCGTTAATGTTTCATTAACCTCGAGATCATGGAAATTGAATTTACTTTGTAATTTCGATAACAAGTTAATGCAATTTTACCAGCAAATCGAACACTTTAACGAAATTTATTATTTTATCATTTTTTTCTATATATATATATATATATATTTTATATTCTTTCTAATAATGATAATAATTTATTTATAATAAATTATTATTATTATTATTATTTTTCTTTTTCACTTACACTTATGCGACGAAAAGATTTGACATGATTCTTTTGTTTCTTTTTTATTATATAACGTACACTATGCGATTACATAACGACACTATTTACGACAACGAGAAACTTTGTATTAACTTAATGATATTCGAAGCGCGCTATTTAAAGTAAAAATGATGTCTAATGTCCTTGATTTTGATCATACGTAGAAAGATTTTATCAAGTTGCGTAATGCACTTACACAAAAAAAAAACGATCTCGAAATGACTCTGTTTAAGAACACGTAAGTGTAAGATTACTGTGACACTGATGAAACGAAATTTGTGACGGTGACCACTGTGATTAAGGTTACGTTTAAAGTGTACGTCAAAGTTACCGCGAATTCACCTAATTGTATCATCGTCTTCGGATGTGTCGGGACTTCTATGGAAACAGACAGTTGTTCGTTATAATACGAACATCTTTAAATATCAATAAATAAATTAGAAAAATAAATCTTTTCATTTTATTCTAATATTCCACGAGTTATATTATTTTTTTTTATTTTGATTTAAAGTATTTCCAATGTTTGTGATAAAACTATGAATAATTTTTACGTAACATTAATTTATTTTACGTTATAATAACTCATGTCGAGATAACGCAAATTGTTGTACTTTTTCTTCTTTGTTGAACAAATGAAGAAGAAAATAATACAAAATTGATCTAATTATCTCGTATCTTATCTGTCACGTTTATAAAATAATAGACGTATTATATTTAAATATAATAACAATAGTTGTATAATACTGAAGGATATAATACATGTGTTCATGATTCGAAAACATTATTAAATTAATTACAACTTACTGGTACAGTATTACTCACAAGTTGAATATAACATATAAAAGTATTTATAATTAACGGTTTACTTTTTGTTATTTTTTGTAAATGTGGGGAAAAAGGAAAAAAGATTTGTATGCGCGCCGTAAATTCGCGTGTCATTTCGAGCAGACGAAAAGCTTTTGGGTACAGTCTGTCGATCACCAATAGAAAAAAGAAATATAATAAAAATAAAAAAAATATGACTTCTCTCTCTCTCTCTCTCTCTCTTTCTTTTTCTCTGCGTTCAGTGCAATCTTCTATTTGATTTTGTTTCTCGTTTTCCTAGCATGGGGGGTTGAAAACGTTCACTCGCGCGTAACCATAGTTATGTCGCGCTAAAATCGATATTCCCTGAATATATCCTTTACCAAATAATTTTCAGAGTAGTTTGGTGTCTTCACTATTAATATTGCAATCAAAAGTTATACGATAGTTTCAAATAAATATTTATATATTTTTTATAATATAAATAAACTCGATGATGTGTGTGTGTGTGTGTAGTTTAAAAAACAAAAAAACAAAAATGAAAAGATCATTTCTTTTCGAGGTAATAGAAAAAAAAGTTAATATGATCGGTAACAGTGATGATTCTTATCAAAAATTTCGTTGATTGATGTCTAAAGTCTCTCTCAGTCTTTCCTCTCTTTCTCTTTCTCTCTCTCTCTCTTTCTCATTTTTTTTTCTCTCTATCGAGTTCGTATTAACTCGCGTAAGCCTTCGAAAATCGATTGTCAAGCCTGTATTCAAGCGGATATCATAAACGAGAGAAAATTTCACCTCGATACGATATTGACTGCTGGAACAAGTGACGATTTTGTAACATGTAATTCTTCTTCGATTACATTTTTTTCTCTCTCTCTCTCTCTCTCTTCTTTTTTTTTTTTTTTATACTTGAAAATAATATATGCAATTATACGGTTGACGACGACGACGACGACGACGATAAATCGTGTTACTTGATTTTACGATGTAGAAAATCTGTAATCGGTTTCGCGTGTCGCCATTATCGGAATAAAAAGGGGGTCGTAGTGAATTCGATACTGAACTAATGAAAGTTCATGATAACTTTATCCACGTAAATGCTTCTTAAGAATACGTTGTTACTTATAATGGATATCAAATGTCAAAGGCTTAAAGTTAAGTATTGTAAAAAATATTCGATAAGGGAGGTAAATCGAATTTCTATGAAAAAAAAAATAACGAATTAATTTCGAGCTTAAATATTTACGTGTATAATTTAATATAATTTAATGTATGTATGTACCAATCACACACATAAGCTTGGATAGACATTAATTCAAACTGTTCCTTTCTTACCGTATTATTTATGTTTAATCGTTACCAAGGTAAACAATGTACTAATATCATTACTTCTTAAAATATCGTAATATGTTATTATAAACAATATTGGTTGCTGCAGAAGCTACCAATTTAATAAATGTCCATAATAATAAAGTTAACTGAAACATCTGTAAGAATAAAAATGAAGACCTAAGCTTTAAGTATGTAATGCAAATACTGTAGGTGTACTGAAACATTAGATCGATACTATAAATCATATATTAATGTATATCTTTATAAAAATAGGTTAAAATTCGTATAAAATAGTGAATAAAGAAAGATATCTCGTGTTAGTAACATTTATAGAATTGGTATTTCAATTGAAATAGATTTTCGTTAGTAAGAGAGATGATAGTAGTACGTCAAAGTAAGATAAATAATATTAGAAGAAAAGTGAAGGAAGAGTGAAGTAAAAAAAAGATGATAGATAATCGATCATATTTAAAGAATTTCCTATGTTATTTTTGTTTTCACCTATCCAATGAATACCCTTTTAAAACAGTACGCAACAACAGACCGGATTGACGGTAGGTTGTGCTTACACGTGCACGCTACTTTAACTTCAACGCTTAATTAATCGTCACACAAGAGTAGTCGGCCTTTTCAATTTTGTTTCAGGCGTAACGAGGGCAAAACTAGCTTAGAGGCAAGAAAACGTTCTACCATACGATGCGTATACCGGTGCTCCAGTTAATTAACGATGCAACGACACCGAAGACGAGTACGACGAGGATGATAACAGTAGGAAAGCTAGTGACAACAACAGGAAGAACGACTACGACGAAAACGACTACGACTGTTAAGAGAACGACTATGACAACTACGGTGACGATGACGTTAATGACGATCATGATGATAATGATGATGATGATGATGGGTACGCGATGAAAGAAAGGAAGAAAAAAGAATATCGTCAAGTGAAATCACATAAAATTAGTCAGACTTAAAGAGTAAAAGAATAAAAATGCGTAATGACTCGTAATCAATTTTCATCGTCAAGCAGAATCGACGACATTTCTTTTTCGCGGACCACGAAGTAAAAAGGGGGAAAAAAAAAAAAACAAAAAACGTTGAAGCAAAAATTTCTAAAGACGAAAGTAAATAATAGTTTTATTAGAAGACCTTTTTCTAAGTTATTCTATTACGTGTAATTATCAAAGACTGTTCAAAACTAGCCAAATTTTGTAACATTTTACACTGGTGCCAAAAAAGAAGGTATCTCGAATTTAAACCCTATCAGGGATCAAGGTCCAAAATCTTCTTCTTCTCTCGAAAGAAGAGTTTTTTGTTTCTAATACTAAGATATAAATAATAGAAGGAAAAGTGGATCGTTCGGTAGCTATCGTTGATAGAGCTCGTCCTAAATGGAAGGGTGGAGAAAATGTCGCGTCTCAAAGAAGACGTCGATACGTCGACCCTGGTACGACAAGGAAGACGTCTTCGTCTTCGTCGTCGTGGACTTCATCGAGTTCGAGCTATGTGAATCGTCAAGAAATTCGCAGGAACCTTCCTGCATTGAGGATAAATAAAGGTGTTCTAACGGATAAGAAAACGTTAGATAAGAATAGAATGCCGGGGCAAACGTCGACACGAGAGAGCAGCGAGGTAATCCGAATGGAACCTTTGGGTAGAACATCCAGTTCGCGTAGCCCCGGGCAAAATGGAACTGCCAATAGCACCGAAGTACCGGTAATCACAGGTAAGTCAAACATCGAAACGTCCTTTTTTTTTTTTTTATTAATATCACCATAAGTTTACTTACGATTTATCGAATTGCTTTTGCTTGCTGTATCATTCTCATCTACCTACATTATTATATTATAATTGTATACTATTTTTAATTATATTATCATGATACAACAACGCAATTATATATCAATCGAAAGTTTGCGTGACTAACGCTCTACTACACTGTCTGCTTGAGCATAAACCTTCCGAATTGGATGGATACTCTCGATGATCCCATGAGATTACTTTCTATCTTAACTTCTTATATATAATAAAAGAGATTGATTTATATAATCGTTATTTCTAACAAATCGATCATTATTTCTCTCTCTCTGTCTCTCTTTAATGCATTTATCACATATAAAACGATTAAGTGATATGAAACAAGGTTAAAGAAATAATCTTTTTATTGGAAAGAATAATAAAAAGCAAGTATCGGAAGGCGTCGTTTGGCTTTGGATACATTGACCTTTAAGAACAAGCATCAATTTTTCCTGATGCGATCGTAAAACAAACGTATGTGGTAGAAGGAACGTAAGAAAACTAAATGTTCTTCTTCCTACAACGTTGGAATAGCAGCACTCAGCTGCAATGGAAGAAGAGAGAAAATATCGGGAATAATTTATATCGGGTATCAAGATCCGTGTTATCTTTTGCTGGGGCCTAATGTAGGCTGGACGAAACTACCGTGCGAAAAGAGATGAAGGAGGAAGAGGAGGAGGAGGAGGAGGAGGTCACAAGTTCAAAAGTTCAGTCGTTTATAAATGTCTTTCGATTCTGTAGTAACAGCAGCACCACGATCTGATTTGAAATCTGGACATTAATAAATCACTAAATTATTCGTCAATCATCGACTTGTCTTTATAACAAAAAAAAAAATAATCTTCAAACGTAAATCTGATATATTATGATTATGATTTATCTTATGATAAATTTTCATAAAATATCTTTCCCTTTTAAAAGCATTCCCATAAAAGAGATTGTTATGATGGTTCGCGAGATTGGCAAAGGAAAAAAAACGTAAGATCAAAACAGGATCGTTAATGTTTGGATATTTTACGATTTTCTCTCATTCTTTATCTCTTTAGGATTCATAGTACGTGTATAAATTGAAAGATTATTCGTAATAAATTATAATTGAAAAATCACTTCGATTAAGTTTATAGCTTTGAAACGCGAATACGTGTATGATCGTTTCTTAGAAGTAAACTTTGCAATTGTACCGATTTATGTATATAATTTTGGCATCTAGTAGAAAGCTTTTCTCTCGTATATTCCATCCTTTACGTTGCCAAATCATTAAAGTTTATTGACGTTAACGCACACTCTCTAGCCGGTGATATAAAATAGGTAATGGAAACTCGGTGAATAAACCGCTTTTATAAAACGATTTTTATATACAAGCCAATATACAATTTATCACTTGAAATTCAACGATGCGTCATTACAAAAGAGTAGGTAGAGTCTGTGGATTAGTTGAATAACATTTGCAAGGACCACCGACCAGTCGTATTTCTTGAAAATAAAGGATACTACGGTGAAAAGAGTGTTTCATTTCCCGTGTCTCGCCATTTGCTTTATGAAGAAACCACCCTCTTAGAACACTATCGCGAGGTTGCGGCCTCGGGGCAGAGAGCAAACGAGAAGGATAGAAAATGAAGAAGGGTAAAAAGGAAGAGGAATATGAGGAGGAGGAGGAGGATAAAGAAAAAGAAGAAGAAACGGAAGAGCTGCAAGCAACGTTTCTCTCCTCTCACCTCTTTTCGAAACCCTCTTTAGAGTGATATTGTCAGCATTTGCTAGCTTTCTATATCGAACATTAAATAGAGCACACTAGATACGAAGTGTTCTGGCTTGCATTGGTATTAAGCAGAAATTCTCGAGAGCCTCTTGGCGATTGCACAATCACGATCTTTGGGACAAAAGAAGCAAATCTATTTTCCTTTTTCTTTTAAGAGAACTCTCTCTGGTCGACTTCGCGTCTTTAAAAGCTCCTTCTTCTTATATTGATTTAACATCCTACCCCTCCCACAGCTTCTCATTTTCTATCCCCTCATCGTTTTCTTTCTCCCATTTCTTCTTCCACTTTCTCTTTTTCTTTTTCTTTTTCTTTTTATCTTGCTCTCTCTCTCTCTTTCTCTTTCTCTTTTTCTTTATTTCTATCCTTCTAACAAAACAGAAGTATGGTCTCGGAAAGCGAACTTCATGGAAAGACACGTAAACGGCCAATTTCGTTGGAACACTAGTTGCTTGCTCGGGTGCTCGAAGCAGTTTATGTTCAAGACACGAAGATCACACCGTGAATACCAATGCTGAAAATTCGTTGGCTATGGTCTATGTCTATACTTAGAAATTCGATTTCAATTCGGCATGTGTTAACTTCACGCTTTTACTACAGCTACGAACGAACGAGTAATGTAGTTTGTTTAATTGGATTTGAATATTATATAATATGAAGCTGCAAGATACCAGATGGCAAAGTTCATTGTTCAATGAGATTTACGAATAAGACGGAATTAAATTTACATCGATATATTTTGTTCTATCACATACGGATTTATAAAAGGATCTTATTGCATAAAAAAGATATTATTTGCAAATATTTCGATTGAAACAAAATCATTAATATTAAAAGAGAATGTTTGTTGATGCAACTTTTAAGTAGTGTCATTCGTTTTGAGCCTCATACTGAGGGGCTTGTGAGGTCGAGTTTGAGCCCTAAATGGGGATGATGATACTGAGCACCAACCTTTGTGTTGTGTAACCCCTTTAAAAGGAACGATATTAATTATACAAATTAAGCAGTATTTTTTTAACCTCCATTGAATTTTTTTTTACATAATTCAACATAAATCTTAAAGAAAAAAAAGTGTCTTTTTTCTCGTTGACATATTTTTTCATCGTCAAAGTACCGTCTCACTGAATTGCTGTGTAAACGGTCTGCTAACTTAACAGTTGATTGAAAGGAAAGAGACGACGTGGTACTTACTCGTGCATACAGAGACTTCTACGAGAGTATCATTAACCAGTTACTGAAACAATTTTCGACCTTTTTAAAAAATGCTTCCTTAAACTGTGTCGCACAAATTGAGCGATGACAAGTATACTCGTCAAATACAGAGTATGTGTATGGTAATATTAAATTAGGTTGTAATCAAATGAATTTTATTTTATTTTTTTTTTTATTTACTTTAATTAACATAAATATTTTGCATATAACGAAAAAACACAAAAAAATATCATGAAAAATCGATTTTTTTAAATTTTAATTTGCTTTATTAGAGAATGGTATTGAGTAAATCATGATACAACGTATAATAAAACTTCGCAAATTGAACATCAATATATCGCGATTCTTTTCGAATATTATTTTTCAAATAATATGCACACACCTTTATGTAAGATTAGCTTTTGAAGTTGAGGGTATATAATCCGGAAAATGTTTCCCGATTAGACAGGGTAGATTAGTTGGGTTTAACTTGTCGACTTACTGTCGGTGTTACACACTTTGAATTGGATATGATGCAATTGTTTGTTCAATGTATTCCAATAAGAAATTTATTCGCGTAAATTTTCATCTTTATTATTTTTATATTATATAAAAAGAATTGAAGCAAACAATATCTATATTGCGAAGAACATCTTTTTTTTTTTTTTAACAAGATACCAAACAGATCTGCTATATAAAGAGTATTAGAATATACTAATAATTATTAGCAATTGAAGCACGTCTTTTCTGAATCAACCCCTTCCATCCTTACAACGTGAAAGTCGAAAGGGATTATATTAATTATTTATAAACTTTTATTTTGAGTTCCTTTTATTTCGACGAGTCTCAAATATCTCAAACATCTTGAAATAATATAATATATATTTTAGTTTTAACTACAATTTCAATTTAAACTGCATTACTTGTCATTACTTATTACTCATGACGAATATACATAACACCAAATTTTACCCTTTTTTCGTGACAAGTATACTCGTTGCAAAAACAGTTAACTGGTTTAAAGCGAAATTTTATTCAGTACATTTTAATTGAAAACCTTACGAGAGGATATGAGTTGGGTTATGGACGATGGACCTGGCCTGTTTGTACTCTTCAAAGAAGAATCTACATTAAATCCAACGAGAGAGTACGTTACTGGGGCACTCTGAATACGATTAAATTCACGATCGTTGGGTTAAAAAGAGAACATAAAAAGAGAAAGAGAAAGAGAGAGGGTGGCAAAGGGAGAGAGAGAGAGAGAGAGAGAGAGAGAGAGAGAGAGAGAAAAGGAAGGTGCGGTCTTGGTTGGAAGCTCGATCGTCAATAGAAGGAAGCACCCTTGGTGTGTAGTAGCCTTTTTTACCAAGCAATAGGTGAACAGATAGAAGAAGGAAAGCAAAGCAAAGAAAGAAAGAATGAAGGGACAGCAGCGACAAGAGCAGTAGGATCAACAGTAAAAGAAAAGCCGTTTCACTTGTCGTTGCTGAAAACGTTTGAACGATGGCGCCACCGTGAAAGAACGCGTCCAACCCTCGCGAGAATGGTAGAGACGAAGAAGGACGACGACGACGACGACGACGAATCCACCCCCTCGCGAAAAGCGCTCTTCCGGTAGCAGCAGCAGCAGCAGCAGCACCAGTATCACCAGCAGCAAGCAGGGTGCTTTGGAAAGCCGCCATTTCTGCCTAACACCCGCAGTCGCTATATTCGCGCTTTAATGCCAATGAAATGTCAAGGCACGTCGGACGTTATAGACTCGGCGACGTCGTCGGGACATTCGGTTACTCATTCGTGAGCTCGCGCATCCTCGTTTTTTCGCGGGTTTCCGTGTCGGCGTGTCCGTGTCGGTGTCGGTGGTGTCGTCGTTGGCCCTCGTCGTGCTCGTGCTCGTGTTCGTGCTCGTGCTCGTACAACGAGCGCCCGTACACGAGAGCACGAACAACGCTGTGATAATATTTTAAAGCAGCCTCCTATAACTCGCGCCTTTCCATCCATTGGCCGCGTGAGGTGACAACCCATATTCCGGATAAATCCGGCTTAATTACTCTATATATACATATAAGTGATACCACACTGATCCCCCTCTCCCCCAAGGTACAAGAACCCCTAAGTATATAAGAGAATTTTAAAACTTGGGGGTAAAATCGAGGGCAGCCCTGAACGATCGTTTGACCTTGGAGCACGAGGTGACCAGGGTGTCAGTAAGAAAGGAGAGTATACTGGCTGAACAGAGAGAACCCCTGATTAAAATCTCATATGCCTCGAATAACGGTCAGGTAAAGGGACTCGTTTATCGGAGATCGCTGCCGAATCGGTTCGCGATGAGCGAGCAAGATGTGGACGACGTTGCCTTTTTGACAGGTGAGGGATTCATCCCCGAGCTAAACGCTAACACTTTTCTTTTTTTCTTTACTTTATTTCTATTTCTCTTTCTATCTATCTCTCTGTTTCTCTCTGTCTCTCTGCGAAGCTTTGTTGTTGTCTACTTACACGTCTCATTCTATGTCTTTCTCTTCCACCTACTACTACTACTACTACTACTACTACTACTACTACTGCTACTACTACTACTGCTACTACTACTACTACTGCTACTCGTGCTTCTTTTTCATTTGGAATTGCCCGACCAGATGGCCCACTTACGGCTTTACCGAGCTGCGAATAGACTGCACGAGGAGCACGTGCGTGCGATCAATAAGAGGGAAGCTTCAGTCCGATCTTTCGAAATAAAGCGCGCACACCTACTACCCTCTTGCGCTTCTTCCCACCTTCCTCCCTCCATCCTTCCCTATTACTCTCCCACGAGTCGTGCTGATCCTTTACTCTCATTGATGAGTTCGCTTATCGAAAGTGCTTTATTGGCAGCGAGCAGGATAAACGCGACTCTCTTTCCCTCTCTCTCTTTTTCTGACGGCCGCATAATGATACTTTGTTCCTCTTCTCTTTAACAATTCCGCCGTTCTTGTTTCACCTCTATGCAAGGTCTATCGGGATGCTCGACCCGTTGAGACGGAAGTCGGTCGGAACGATAAGACAGCTTTCAAGTATTTCAAATGGCACTTGTAACGACGTGAAAACTAGTTCGAACGAGTTATGCGAGTAGACTCCATCCATCCCTTTGATTCTCGTTGACAATGTTGTATCATCCTAGCGTATCATTGCTTATGAATCCCGCCGTTCAAGCGGTACATTCAAATGCATCGAGATTTTTCAATCGTAATAACAGAATTGAAACTACAATGGGAAAATCTGAACGTAATATTCAAACTCATGCGGTTGTTTTCTAGGATTCTGAGCATAACCGCATTAACGTCATTGTAGACTGACGTCGAGCAATTGGAAATTCGGGTCAAGTGGTTAGTGGAAAGTATGAAACTTTGATGTGGTTCGTGCGCGAGAAATTCTCTTATGCTTTGTAAAATATAGTTTTGGTGGCATCCCAAAACCTCTTTTTATCCTTCTCTCTCTCTCTCTTTATCTCTCTTTTTCTGTCTCTTTCGGTTGTACACAAGTATCACCGTCAACCCTTATTCGTTGAGACTTTCTTTTCATCGAGCACAAATTCGCGCGGGCTTTGTCGCGCGGGGTTTGTTCGAAAATAATGTATATATACATATATGTATGAACGTAAATTTTTCAACCGCGATAAGCTCTTTCCACCCCTCGCCCCCTCCCCTCTCATCGACATCGTAGCCCCGTTTCAAAACTCAAGAGTCTCAAGAGTACAAGTTCCGCGAGCAACGACGAATAACAATGGGAAGAGAATAGAAGTACTGCTTCGTCGATATTTTTTTGTTTTTTACTCAAAGAAGTAGACCGTGCATACGGGCACGATCAACGAGCATTCTTCAGAAGGGGTTTCTTTGTTTCAGAAGACAGCAACACCGGATTGCACAAACGTAGTATTTACGAGCCCAATGGAATCGTCTGCTCACAAAAAAGGGCACTCTGCATAGCCACCGTCGTTTTCGCGCTACTTTTCGCCATATCACTCATCATTGCCTTCGCGGGACCACAAAATGGTATTTTTTGATATTGTTATTTACTCGATTTCTTTTTATTGTAATAATTTTTATTTATATTTATTATTCGTTTTTTTTTTTGTCTTTACAGACTGCCCTTGCGCTGGACAAAGGCCAGCCAATATAGAAATCGAAGACGATGAAGAGAGCAACGAGCCTATCGCAACTAATGGGGAGGTACGAATGAAATTTATTCTTATGAATCATCATTATCAAAACCCCTTAAAATATCGTCGTTCGTTAAAAGAATATTTGAATTTACTATAACGTTAGAAAGAGTTTTCGACAAATATAAGATGACCAAGCGAACGATACAACTTGGCGGGAAATCAATCGTTAGGCGTACTTTCTCTCTCTATTACTAGTAAAGCAAAGTATACGAACACTGCTCTATTGGTCATGCATTTTTTAGTATTACGGACGATGGTATACGTTCGTAATGCTTTATTACAAACGAAATGTGCGTAGTTATAGATAAGCTAAGGCTATAACGATGAATCTTGCAGGTGTTCCCATGGAATAACATCAGGCTACCTACATTCGTGCATCCTACTAGGTATAACATCACCATCCATCCAAATCTTACCACCTTAGAAGTTAAAGGTAAATCTTATATAATAATCATTTTTGTTTGATTATTTAGTAATAAGAAATTATTCAATCGATTGCTATCTTCTTCAAGTATTTATAAAATCGTTTTGTTCGTTTGATTTTACAGGACAGGTCACCATCGAATTCTACGTCGATAAAGAGACCAATTTTATCGTCTTCCATAGTAACAACTTGACAATAAACGAAAAGGTAAGAAGAACAATAATGAAATATGTAAACAATATTTTCTAAATAACGAACTTCTTTGTTAGTTCTTGTTTTGAATGATTGCAGATGGTCCAAGATCGGAAAGGCCATAGATTGAAAATCGCTAAATTATTGGAGTATCCGACGAATCAACAATTATATCTCCAATTGGAAGAGAGCAAATTTCGAAAAAAGGGCTATTACACGGTCCACCTGAGATTCGTTTCGAAGTTGACCAGCAATCTGGAGGGTTTTTATCTCAGCAGTTACGTCACCGCCGATGGAGAAAAGAGGTCACTCCGAAATTGTAATCATTTTCGATTCGGAAAACGCTTCGAGGCGATCCTCGTTTCATGTCTTTTTAATCTTTCATCAATGTCATCTAATCGTATCGTTTTTGTGCTTATCAGGTATTTGGCAACGACTCAATTTGAACCAACGTATGCACGATCGGCGTTTCCCTGTTTCGACGAGCCGCAGTTCAAAGCTAAATTCAAGATTTCTATATTCAGGGATAGATTTCATATTGCGCTATGCAACATGCCTGTTGTCAATACGGAGGATGCTGGATTTTATATGGGCACTGGTCTTGTAAGTATTCGTCATAAAGGAAAAACAACATTTCATTCTGCAGTAAATTAATATATATTTGGAACTGCTAGTTATTAATAATTTAAATATGTTCAAAGTAAACTTTTCACGTAAGAATCTAATGAAAGATAAATTGATACAAATTTCTAGCTTAGAGATGATTTTCAACAATCCGTCGAAATGTCTACTTACTTGGTGGCGTTCGTTGTGTGCGATTTTAAAAGGATTTCCGAGATGACAAAGAGAAACGTTTCTGTGAGCGTTTACGCGCCAGAATCGATGCTTCCTCAAGCGAGATATGCGGTAGATATCGCCGTTCGTACAATGGATTACTTTGAGTCTTTCTTTGGTGTAGATTATCCACTGCCTAAACAAGGTTTTTATACACATAGATCTTATCTATGTCAAATGGATTCTTTTTTATTCCTACATTCTTTACAGATTTGATCGCGATTCCTGATTTTGGTACCGAAGCAATGGAAAACTGGGGCCTAATTACTTATCGAGAAACTGCAATTCTTTACGATCCCGAAGAAACATCGACTGCTGCACACGAATGGATAGCCATAATTGTTGCACACGAATTAGCACACCAATGGTTCGGTAATCTCGTTACGATGAAATGGTGGAACGATCTTTGGTTGAACGAAGGGGCAGCCAGTTTTTTCGAATACAAAGGTGTCAATCACATTTCACCGGAATGGAATATGATGGATCAGTTTATTCTTGAAAAAACACAATCTGCCTTACATCTCGATGCACTTTCCAGTAGTCATCCAATCAGCGTAAAAGTAGACGATCCCAAAGAGATAGAAGCTATCTTCGATGTTATCAGCTATCACAAAGGTGCTTCGATTCTAAACATGCTCGAAAGTTTTCTTTTCGAAGACGTATTGAGAAGTGGATTGAACGATTATCTCAATATCCATGCTTACGGAAACGCAGACACCAAAGATCTTTGGGCAGTTTTTACTAAACATGCCAATCACACGTTCGACGTCAAAGTAAGTGTCGGAAATATTAATGAGAAAGCAACGACGAAGTTAGATCTATGTTTAAATTGAAACTATTGACAGGCCATAATGGATACGTGGACTCAACAAATGGGTTTTCCTTTGGTCACGATAATACGCGATGGTAATACCATTACAGCCAGTCAGAAAAGATTTCTCATATTGCCGAATGAAAACGACACAGAAATTATCGATCAAAAATCACCTTTCAACTACAAATGGTACGTGCCTCTGAGTTATTACACAGATAAGGAACCTCATAAGTTGCAAAACGTGTGGATGAATTTAACCGACGGTAAGAGTATTTTCTGGAAAATTATTTTATCTGATTAGTCTAATGTGCTTATCGTCATCTAATCATTGATATTACGATATTTCAGTCACCTTTGAAATAGCGAACGACGTTGAATTCATCAAGTGCAATGTCAATCAAAGTGGATTTTATCGAGTAAATTATCCAGAAGACATGTGGATGTATATTATCACAACTTTACATAACAATCACACGCAATTCAGTCCGGCAGATCGTGCAAATCTTATCGACGATGCGTTCGAATTATGCGAAGCTGGTGAATTAAATGCTACTATCCCTTTGGAACTATCATTGTACCTCCTAAATGAAAGAGATTACGTTCCATGGATGACGGCCCTCAAGTACCTGTATTCTTGGAAGGGAAGATTAGCCGAAAGTCGGGCTTACAAGAGATACATCGAATTTCTTAAACGATTGTTAGGTCCTATTACAAAATATGTTGGTTGGACGGACGAAGGAACTCACTTGGACAAGTAATTATTATTAAGAAAATATTTGTCTCCTTATCTTTTTCTATCCATATGTTACTATCATAGTATCAACTTTTTTCCCCTTAGATTATTACGAATTGCGGTGTTACAATCAGCAGTATCGGTGAAGCTGGAGAACGTGGTTGAACCAGCGAAAACGCTTTTCAACGATTGGATGTTGAATAGTAAAAGTATTAGGCCAAACATTCGCGATGTTGTTTACGTTGCAGGAATAAAATTTGGTGGCGAAACGGAATGGAACTATTGTTGGTCGGTTTATCAAAAAACACAAGTTCCTAGCGAGAAAAGTGTGATGTTGCAAGCGCTTGGTGCTACCTCAGATCCTTGGTTGTTACAACGTTACCTTCTACGTTCTTTGGATCGCGAGAAGGTGAGACCTCAAGACGTTGAGACTGTTATAGGATCCGTGGCTTCTAATTCGGAAGGACTGTTTCTTGCTTGGCGACATCTCAAAGCGTACTGGCACGATATACAAGCTTTGTTTGGTAACGGTACTCTAACTATGGGTAGCTTGATAAGCGTCGTTACGTCAAATTTCTTCACAGAGCACGATTACCGCGAGGTAGATTATAACACATATAATAATAATAATAATAATAATAATAATAATAATATATTATTTGAATTTTCCAATTTCTTTTGTCTATCCAAGCAAAATTAATTAAAATGAATTTTTCTAATCTGTCAAGGTTACTGAATTTTTTAAAAAGGTCGACGTTGGTAACGGTAAACGAGCCCTCGATCAAAGTTTGGAGACGATAAGATTCAACATTCATTGGGTTAAAGAGAACGTGGACGTATTGGACGACTGGTTGATCGACTTCTTGGACGTTCATTCGTGTTAACCCTTGCTCGTCGGAAATGGGACAGCAATGACCCGGAATCGTTCGGTCGTTTTATCGGTATGGCTATATTTCTTCATTATATTTATACGAGAATTTACCCTACGAGCGGGTAATACAACGCGACATAGCCTACTTGAAAAGGCCGAGATCCGAGAGCGCTATTGAAACGGTCAGAGATGGCCCATTTCCGCCAACTAATTTTTCATTCTGTGGTTTTGTTTTTATTTTATGTCGAAAGACTATATTTCTACCTAGGCAACAATTAGACTGCAAAGAAAGACAATCCGACACTGAGACGAGAGGGACGGATAGGGAGGGTGCTTTCTTTATTGCTCTAGCTTTTCACTGATGAAAATTACACACGTATACTCACACACACACACCTTTACGTCAAGGATCCCGCCGGGTATACAAAAGCTATCTTTTTTTTTCTCCCTTTCTATCTTTCTATCTTTTCCTTTACCCCTCTCTCTCTCTCTCTCTCTCTCTCTCTCTCACTTTCTCTTTTTATCACACTTTCTCTCTGTCTCTCTCTCAGTCTCACGATTAGGCCTCGCCTGTCGGAAAATGAATCTTCTTGACGGTCGACGACGAGCGTGTAATACTTGCCGAATTGTTTGTATGTAAAACATATTATATACACCGATTTATACGCACTTTCGAAAGTATTTATTTATTGTACACGCGGTGCGTGCAGATTGAAATATTAGGTGTAAAACGAAGATACAAAAGCGTAAAAAAAAAAAAGGTTAAAAAAAAAAATTACAAAAAACAAAAAACGAGATGGAAAAGAAAACCGAAAAAAAAAAAAAAAAGATATGAGAGACGCGAATGAAGTTTATAATATAGTTATAAGGGGTGGGAGGGAGATATTGAAAAAAAAAATAGGGGGGGAAGGACGAGGAGTAGGGAGGGAAAAGGGGTACAAAAGACGACGATTTTTTACAGGGTAGTCATTGGCCCCCCGTCGACGCGTCGTCGTCGTAATAAGGGCTAAAGACCTACGCCTCGAAGGACGTTTAAAAACAATCTTTCGTCTCCCCCCTAGAGTATATTGAACTTTTTAAATGGAGTGATAATAATCAATCTCTACGTGGTGCCCAACTTACCCCATTTCCTATGAACCCATCCGTCAGAGTGTATTAAGTTTATACGTAGAACGATAAACAAATCGAGCTTGTCGTAGCGAAAAGACAAGGATGAAATACAAAAAAAAAGAATGAAATGAATGAAATGAAATGAGTCGTGTTTGAATTATAATAATGATGATTATGATGATACTGATGATGATGATGATGATGATGATGGTGATGGTGATGGTGATGTCAATCGAATGAGAAGACAACATTTCCGAGGATTAGCTAAATCGGCGGTTATTGTTTAGATGTAATCAATTTATCATAGAAAATGACCGAGAAAAAAAAGAAGAAAAAAACGAAGATTCGTAAGAAGTCAGTCAGTCATTCAGTCAGTCAGTCAGACAGTCAGTCAGTCAGTCAATCAATCAGTCAGTCAGTCAGTCAGTCAGTTAGTTAGTCAGTCACTTTGTACGTTTTAAGTAGCATATCAACTATTAGACGGTCCGAAATGGAAAATCGTGTTCCGAGTCTATTTGAGAAAAAGATCATCGGTGCCGTATATATTCGCGAAATGTTAACTGGAAAATGATTTCAATGAGATACTAGTACTAAATATTATGGAACACAGCGAACAAAAAATGATTAAAAATATAGAAAAGGAAGGAAAAAGATAGTAAAAAAAAAAGAAAAAAGAGCAGAGGTTTAATAATGAACGGAGAAACAAAAAACCATTTAAAATATAGGACAAAAATGAGAAAATCAACCAAAAAAAGGGAGGGAGGGAGGGAGGGGAGAGGAGGGGAGGGGGGAGTCGGAAGAGGGGTGAGATAGAAAAAAAAAAAACGTACCGTGTATGTTATCACGCGTATAATTCGTATTCGCTAAAGGTTGTTGGATAAACGGGAAAGATTGTATGTAAGTGTAAGTAAGTCAGTAAATAAGTAAGTAAGTAAGTAAGTAAGTAAGTAAATAAATAAGTAAGTGAGAGTAAATAAGTGAGCAAGTGAGTAAGTAAGTAAGTAAGTATTTGAAGTTAAATACTTATATACTTACACGTTCGAGCGTGAAGCTGATCGTTCTCCGTGTGTGAAGACGTAGCCATATATAGAAAATCGGATATTTTATTATGAGAGAAAAAGTGTATAGATTTATATCATCTTGTGACGCTTTGTACGGTGTGCATGAAAGAAAGAAAGAAAGAAAGAAAAAAAAAAAAAAGAAATTATTAAAAAAAATAAAACTAAATAAATAAATAAATAAATCGAAAACGTATAAAGAAACGGAGAAGAAGAAGAAGAAGAAGAAGAAGAGGAAGAAGAAGAATAGGAGAGAAAGAAAAATAAAAATAGAAATAAAAATAAAAATAAAAAAAATACATACAGAAAACACATGTAAAGAAAAAAAATACCATTTATTATTTTAGGAAATTTAAGTATGTCGTGCGTCGTGTTCTCAAGAGTCGTAGAAAAAAAAAAGGAAAATTTTGTTTAACGAAAAAGAAAGAAAATGAAGAAGAAGAAGAAGAAGAAATTTAACAAAATATTGAAAAAAGAACAAAAAAATACAGAGAAAACAAGAAGCCGTCTAAACGGTGCCGAGATTACACGGAGGGGTGATTAAATGATAATATTAATTAAATAATATTAATATTAATAATAATAATAATAATAATAATAATAAATAATAATAATTATTATAATAATAATAATAATAATAACGATAATGGTAATTAAAAATGCAAAAAAAAGCGGTCCTAATCATTGCGCCTCAACGTTTAAGAAAATAATTAACTCGGTCGCAAAATAATGAGAGACCATCGTCATTCGTTTCTCACCTTCTTTCATCTCCATTTCCTTTGCTATTTTAGTATTTTTTTTTGAATATTTTCTTTTCCCCCCCCCCCCTTTCTTCTCTATTGTTTTTTTTTGTTTTTTTTTTTTGTTTTTTTTTTTTGATTTTTCTTTAAATCATTTCGTTCGTAATCGTTCACGCGAAAGAAACGTTCGTTCCTCGTTGGGGCGCGCGAAAAAAACGAGAGGCAAAATACACACACACACACACACACACTCTTCATGTACTCCTACATAAATACATGTGTACACGTAAAATACACACACACGCATACAAACATAACAGAATACCTGGTATATAAAAAGAAAAAATTTTTTGGCGAGCGTGAGTAAAAAAAAACAAAAAGCAAAGTAAAGTAAAGTAAAGTAAAAAGAAAAATGAAAAATAATTTCTATTGGAAAAGACGAAAAGTCAAAAAAAAAAAAGTATATTTATACTTTCCTCGTTAAAATTTTACGCGTCTCGTTATCTTCCACTGCCCAACATTCATCTTTGATGATAGAAAATGTAAATTGACATTTTTCGAAAGATTTCATCTCATTGGATTTGTAAATTTTCATCACCGTTCAAGTTTAAGACATTAGCACTTGTTAATTACAGAAAGATAAACGTTCACGTTATTATTATACGACGTTAATCGATGCCAGAGCACATAAATTGAAGCAATTGTCTCTCTCTTTCTCTCTCTCTCTCTCTTCTCTCTCTTTCTTCTCTCTCTCTCTCTCTCTCTCTGACTCTCTTTCCCTTTCATTCTTCTTTCAATCTATTTCAATCTATTTCTATATATCTAAGTAACTCTAACTTTCCCTGTTATTTATTTTTTTGTTCTGTCATTCTTTCTCTCTCTCTCTCTTTTTTTTCCTATTATTTCCATGCAGACGCCTTTACACGACTGCCGATAACGCGATATTTAACGCTACGATATATAAAGTGTGTTTTTTTTTGTTAACGCGAAAAGCTTGTCGTTAAAATTCAATTTATTTTGACAAAAGGGGGTGAAAGAAAAATAATAATAATAATTAAAAAAAGACAACAACAACAACAACAACAACAAAAACAAACAAACCGATAAAAAACAACGCGAGATACGATCGAGTAGAAAAATGACACGCATAAATAAATACATACATAAACGCAAAAACACACATACAAAACACATACACATACACACTCTCTAACATAAATACTTAAGAAGAAAAAAAAAAAAAAGAAAAATTTGTATATACCGGCAGCGTATCAATCTTTCATCGTCCCCATTAAGTAGATTTTGATACACTCCAACGGCGAATTAACGAATCGACGCACAACTAGATAACCTTACGTGTAAATAGCATATTTTTTCACTTAACGGATATTCCTCTCTCGTTAAATATTATAAACGTCGCTCCGAAATAAGGTAAATATGGTAATAAAATGTTTGCGAGCGAGCTCCGATGATCTTATGGGAGTGATCTTATTGGCCTACGTTTAAAACACGACACGACGATAACAACAACAACAACAACAACAACAACAAACAAGAACATAATAAACAATAAAAACAAATAACAACAGTCATATGTATTATCCGAAAGTATTTGTATAAGAACGAGTGCAATATTTCTCATTGCTTTAGTTGAAAGAATCGAAATCGCACAGACCATGTTCCTTTGTAAGAAAAATTCTGAATTTTTCACATTCAGAATGATGAAGAAGAAGAAGAAGAAGAAGAAATAAAAAAAAAAAAAAAAAAAAAAAAAAAACAGGATAATCGTTGTCAATGACGCACGTTTATTATGTAATTATAATAATGTATGTTCTTCGTATATCAGCGATAAAAATCGATCGCGTTAGTGACAATTGTTGATTTTCTTCTTGGAAAATTTGTAGAAAAATAATTTCGTTAGTTGACAAAAGAAAAAAGAAAATATTTTCTTCCTCATCCGATAATATAATATGTATGTACGTATTTACACGTAATTCTAATATATTTATTATGTATTTATGTACATACGTATTATGTATATAATAAGACGATATAGAATTATTATAATTGTTGATTTGTCCATTATATTCAAACTTTGCGAGAGATTTTTTGTTTGTTTTGTTTTGTTTGTTGTTTTTTTCTTAAAAACCGATGCGACTTTCTAAGGAAAGACTGGACAACCAGAGTAATCAAGAGTACATAATACTTTACGTATTTTATGCAATCACGACACGATACCGTTATAAAAACGTCTTTAAAAAGAGAACGAGGCTGTCTTGCGTCGTCATATTTATGAATGAATTATCGATATAACGATATATTGTATACCGTTCTCAAACTGTACTGTTGTCATAGATATTTTGTTGTATAAAAAAAAAATGGGCGAACAAAAAAAAAAACAAAGATATGGAACTAAGAGATATGTACAAGCATACAAAATGAATATATTATATGTTTAATGTAAAAATCATGCGAATGATTAATTGATTTCGAATTATATTCATATTATTAGAAAAATTGTCAAACGAATCAAAACAATTCGAGATATCGTCGAATTGAGTTTTCATATTCATTCGTATTACGCGCGTTACTACGCACCTCGATGACGTAATACCATTTTTATTCTTATTGAAAGACAAAATGACGAACACGCCAGTTTGATCGACGCAATATCAGAGATCGCTTTTCAAACAGAATCATTATTATCTTTTTATCCTAATAATTGAAAAGGACAAAAACAAAATTACGCGTTTAAAGAAATTAGTCATAAATAATATTATAATTGGTTAATTTGATAGGAAGTATCGTTGATATTGTGTTGCACATTCTTTCATTCGGATTACTTTTTATTGGTTTTTATTTTTTATTTATATATATATATATATATTCTCATTTCTCCCTCTCCATCTTTCTGTATCTCTCGATTTCTCTCGATCAATCAGACCTTCTGAAACGTAACACGCGATCGACGTGTATCATTATATTCCTCTTCGTATTTTTCCTACGTAAAGTGAAGAGAAGAAATAAGGTAACACATTCCAATCATGTTCCAACACGAGGATCTACCACGCATGAGAATCTCAACACCGTGCCATGATCTCACTCCTCAAATAAAAGTAATGAAAGTCAACAACAACGAGGTAAGAAAAATGTCAATCATATTTTTATTACACAGATCATAGATCCTCGCGTCTGTAGATCATCGATGCGATTTGATCTACACTGGTTCGTAAATGATCGACGTTTTGTATGTAAGCGCGATCTAGCGACTTTGAACAAAACACATTGCCAACCGACATAAATGCTTCCAACGCGACTTTTAAAAAACCACGTGATCTCTCGATGTACCAAAGGTCGATCCTTTTGCAACATCGACCATGTCTTTCGTCAGTAACTCACGAATACATTGCGATATATTTTTTTCAGTATTTTTTGAATTTAGTCAATTATATTCCTTCTCACTTCTCATTTGCATATATTTATTTATGTTAACAAGATTCACCTTTGGAAACGATTCCATACGATTATTTTTTTTTTTTTGTTTACACATTGGATTGTTCCAATAAAAAACGACGAAATAAGAATTGAAATTAGTTTTCCTGTTTGTCGTATATAATCGAAAACGTTCCTGTTTATCGTTTTTTTTTTTTTGATATTTTAAATAAATCGAAATTAAAATCCATTTTAAGAAGTATACGTATTATGAGTTGATATTTTTTTTTTTTTTTGATTATTTATCATTTATTTTCTATACCAATATCGAGTCTTATAAAAATAATTACAAATAATATTATTCTTCAGTAAAATTGATATACATGCGTATATTATACAATTCTTTGTTAAATAAATAAAGGAAAATAATATGGAAAGATATATATATATATGATGAGTTAAGATTACTTATTATCTATTTGTAATTATGTACTCGTCCATAATCGTACCAATTTGTTCTGCCAATCGGTCATCTACACTACGAATATTTCATTAAAAAAGTAAAAATTAATAAGAAAAAAAGATCAAAATTAATTCAAAGAGTTCCTTTGTTCCTTTGTAATCAAATTGTTGTTTTGATAAGCTTCGATAAAAATGTAAAGAGTGGACGTCGGAAATGTAAGAATAATAATAGATTTTTATATCGAAGGTCAAACAACAGAAAGATTTGAAAATGAACGCTAAAAGTTTATCATCGCTATCAAGTAAAAACAAAGTATTGCTTCGTATATTAGTCGATCATCGGAAGTCGTGATTGATTGCGCAACTATGAACTCTCCTTGGGAACAAAAAGTTGTGAAAATGAAATGAAAAATTACGATGTTATATAAGTATCATCGTATAATATCTTTTCACTCAGTCTATCGAATGATCCTATTCGTTCATATCTAACTGTGGATGTTCACGAATCATGTTATCAATCGTGGATTATATTATTACGATTTTTCATGTGTTTAATCAATAAATACAAAAAGATTTACTATTCCAAAGAGATTATTTATCAAATAATTGCATATCATTTTTCAATAATAACAAACCTGTGACTCTATTTTTTTTTTATATTTAATTATTATAACTAATGAATATAATTTTAATATTACAAATATCAGAACAAAATAATATAGGAAAAAATAAATTTGTGTTTATTATAACAAGTGATTTGTTAAGTGTGAAAATTCAATATATATAAATATATATATACAATATAAGATAACTAACCTATCTAAAAGAGATTTTCCACGAATTTAAAAATGGTCGTCGAAGGAGTTTATCTTATTAATCCGTTGTACTCGTATAAGAATGCAATGCTTATTACGTATTAGTCACACGTACATTTTTTTATCGAAGAAAAACAACTTTCATTGTTCTTTGAAAGTAAAAAAACTTAATTAATATTGCAACAACGAAAGAAACGGTAACACGTCACGTACACTTTTCTATCTTACCATTCGTGCTTATATTTCTCGCGCGCTTTCTCGACTGATCGACCAATAGGAGAGATCGTAGTGAGTGGCGCGAAATTAAACAAAGACGAATCGTGTAAGTACATTATCGAACAATCGAATAAAGTGGGAGAAAGTAAACTCATCGCGCGTAGAATCGAATTGTCTTAACTATTGTGAATATAACGCGTAGTAGATATTGATACTTATTTGCTTACAAGTATAAAAGACGGAAAACCGGGGGAAGTGTATGCTCGTTGCGGCCCTGACGTACGGCGACGTTACCAGAGTGACTGCTGAGTCACATATCGTTGACGATCTCTCTAAGCAAGGTGTACTCTTACGTCTCCGTGAAAGAAAAACAATATCCAAATTTTCTTATCGTGCTTTGTTATCATATTTCATCATTTAGTATAGTGTCGTGTTTATTAAAGGAATAATTGGAATAGTGTGAAATATTATTCGACGATTCATCGATCTCAAGGCTGCAAAAAAAAAGTATAAAAAGAAAAAGACAAAAAGAGAAACATTACAAGACCCGGTATAGTAGTCGATGACCTGCTCATCCTACCTGTATTTTAACGTATTTGTATTATTTTTACCTCCCACTTTCCTTCCCTCCATATTCACACCTATACGTGTTGTGTCTCCATAGATATACATATATATATATATATATATATATATATATATATATATATATATATATATATATATATATATATATGTATGTATGTATGTATGTATATAGTTAATCTCCTTTTTTTTTTTTTTTTTCATTGCCTACCGTTTCTCAGTTAAAAGAGATACACAAGGGCAAACTGGCAAGCGTTAAAAATCCTTGAATTTTCTTGGATGAAAGGAAAGGCACGCGTGGGATGTGCGCGAAACCGTGTTGAAGTTTGACTGGAGAGAGTGCGTGTTTTGAGGTTATTTTTGTATCAGTCGTTCGTGTAACTGACCTACTACATTCATCTAAGACTAACCTTTATTTTCCTCCTGACAGTCGTACCGAGAAGACGTTCTACTAACTATCATCTTCGAAGATTAAACTACGAGATCATTATTGACAATCTTCGCACGAGTAAACACCAACACTGTCCACAGTGCTACATAACCTCAAAGTGACAACCTAAATAACTAGTTTCAAGAATTATAATCTAGTGGCTAATATCGAATTTATGCTCTACATCATTACTATATTTGTCGATAGATCTTCTATCGATATTGACACTTTGTCGAATATAGTAATAAAGACGCTTTAAGTGTCATTTGATCCATGATCAATATGTTAACATTATGGCAGATATTAGATAATAAGAAAAAGCAACTGTGACAACACGTAAAGGAATATAAAACTCTTTATAATATAAGTATATCTGGTGAAACTATTGGAATACGGTGTGCAACATGTTGTGTCTTAAGAAGTTGTATAGAGAGGAGTTGTTGCAGCTCGCGCTGTTACTCTCCTTGTTAAGAGTGGACCCAGAGTCTTACCTTGGCTTGGATATCCAAGCTATGGGTGTAGGCTCTTTGGATCTTCATAATGGATCTGGTTGGCATACTGATGCTCATACCATTGTACATCGTCCAATGTTTGTACATCCCAAAAATCTAGATTCGGTGCTTCTAAACTATGAAAGGGATCTTTTTGAAGAATTAAATTCTTTGGGAAGATATAACAGAATGAACTCGGGCTCCAATGATATACACGCATATCTATTAAATATAGAAGATACAGGTAGAAATGCTGCTACAGCTGGATCCAGTTTACCTATTTCAACAGAAACATCAAGCAATATGACATCACCTGATTCTTCTAGTTCTTCTCAACAACCAGCTGAACCTATTGGTGCTGCAGAACTTACTCAAGAGGTATTTCTTTTATGAACTGTTTTCGCTGATACAATTCAATCACTAACTTTTGTTGTATCTTATTATTCTTTATTTTACATACATAGCGTTATCTAGAATCAAATAATTATGTGGACATCGGTATCGATGCAATTATTCTATATTTAATAGTCTCATCATAAAGTATTATAAAGCGTAGTAACATGTCGATGAGTCACATATATATATATATATGCATAACTGTTCATAGTACATTCTGTTTAGTTATACAAAACTACAGAGACATTAATATAATGTGGCACAAAGTTATGAGGTTTCTAAGCTTTACAATAGTTCTTTAAGCTTGAGCTTGAACGTTAATGCTTCTTTTTTATCTCATTTTACTTTAGCTTTACTTGATATTTGTTTTTATTTCATAAATAACAATATATTTTTAATACTAAAATGAAAGGATCTTTGACAAACATTTTAATTTGATTTCATGTTTATGAGAAAAGGGTGAGAGTGAGAGAGTGTATTAGCACATGTACATATAAAAGAGAAGAAGAAAAAAAAAGAAATGATAAAGTATTTCTTTTTCATACTTAAAAAAAAAAAAAACATGTTTAAAATATTTTTCTTTCTCAAAATAGAGTGCTTTTAAAAATCAGAAATAACCGTCCTGACACTGAAACGTCCGTTGCAACCGTTCTCTCTTTCTTGTACTCATATAATCTCGTAGTGTAAATGACCTCGGAGACGCGTTTAGTGCTACCAACCCGAATCCTTCTAACAACCTTGCAATACGAAAGCACCTTATCAAACTTCTTCAAAAGATATTAATATAATACGAATTATATACTTCTCGGTATACAATCGAATGTTACGTAAAAGCCCATGATTATTTTTGTAAATTATTTGATAATTATCTATTATTATAGATAAAAAATAATACGAGATGTATATTACTTTAGTAAAGATAAAATGCATATACGTTGGAAATCATTTATAATACAAAGTAATGGCAAGTTATTTATTTGTTTCTATTTTTTATTTTTTTTTTTATTTATTACTTATTTTGGTGCAATAATTATTAATACGTTTTACCGATAAATCATGATAAGATTTTTGTATTATATGTTTTTTTTTGTTTTGTTAAAACATTCGAATTTACTTTAATTACAAATAAATTTGAGTTTAGTATAGCTTTGGTATGGTCTGATTCACAATCACACACGTGAGACCGTCTTCTGCTTTTATACAGAAATTTAAATAAGTCCTCTTTTTTTTTTTTTTTTTTGTAACGTAGTTACATATATCGTTGACGTAAATATTTATACAGGTCGCTTGTGTCAATCGTTGCGTATATGGACAATCATTATTATACACATACATATATATATATATAACAATAGATAATTTAGCTTTATTGACCATATTGTGCGTATTAATTTAGATAAATTAGAAAAGTAAGCAAATAAAATTAAAATAAGATAATTAATAATTTATATGATAAGGAAGAACGATAAAAAAAAATATTTCATTAATGATTAAATACAAATACACAAAATTTTGTTTAAAAAAAGAGACAAGAAAATAACAAGTTCTAAACGTTTTGAGAAAAATCAATCATTTAAGGGGGGGGGGGAAAAAAACAAAAAAAAACAAAAAATAACTCGTCTCGGCCGTTTTTCATCACATTTAGAAAATTAGTGTGATTTTTTTTTTTTTGTCGATAAGGGTAGAGAGGAAAAGTATATCGATAATCCTTGGGATAGATGAGATCACTCGCGTGCATGAAATCACGTGACTGCACGACTCACCACCAATACTTTTCTGGATTAGTGGGCCACCTGTGCTAATAACCTTCGTGTCTTTACATAGGTTGTATACACGTATAATACGCATGTGTGTTTGCCATCGCGAAAAGATTAAACGATGATCCTATTGCATTTTAAAGGAACTAGATTCAAGTTCGAAATTATCGAGTCAAACGAAAACATATTTTTCTTTTTAAGTAAATACCTTTTATCTTTTTCCCATTTTTATTGTTATTGTTGTTTTAAATTATTACCCATACTCGTTTGAAAAGTTAATGTGGTGAATGAGTGAGTTCAGATAAAAGGAAAAAAAAAAAAAAAAAAAAAACGAGAAAAACATGTAACGTCATGGATTTCGGAACAATTTTTGTGCAAATTTTCCTTTGCATGGCCTCGATAACAAAAATAATCACAAGTACAAGTGTACGTGCATGCATACACACATATATATATATATATATATACATGTATACTAACGTGGTGGATAGGTACTTACGTACATAAGTCCATAGTCGTCAGTGGAAAAAAAAAGAAAATCGTGAAAACCAGACGTGACCTCGTTTTGCTGAGAATTAATGGAAAACTCTCGTGGTTGAGTCTTTCGAATACTTCTGAGAGAATCCAAAATTAGATGTGCCCTGAAATATCTCATTATTTTAACCTTCCAGGGTGTGTGTGTGTGTGTTATATTCACGTGTGTGTCTTACATATTATATCTCTAGGTGAGGTTCATTCGAAACGTTATTATTTTTTTTTTCTACGAAAAAATCAATGTACAAACGATACTAGAAATGTTTATTGCCAATTAGACTTGCCAATTTTCTATACACTTACGTTTGTTTTCACCTTGTAATTGCGAACAAAATTTCTATCCAAAATTGTTTCACAAATTGATCCTTGTCTTATCATTTTGTCACATGACATAGCAGCAGTGAATTAAAGCATAGCTTTAAATTAGAGTATATTGCTTTTTCATACGATATCGAAAAAGAAATGTTTATTTTATTTTATTTTAATATTTACAGAAAAATATACATATTACTATACACGATACTATATATGTATTAATAGTGTATCATTAATAAGACCGTAAATTTGTGTCTACCATTATGCGTAATGCTGATATCAATGTAAACGCTAAAAAGTGATGATTAAAATTATCGTTCACCGTATTATTCGATATCGTGAATTTTGATCAATAAACAAATTTTCTTTACACCGTCGTCTATTGAAGAAAATAATAAAAAATGAAATTAAAAAAAAACAAAAAAAAAATACAAATTTGTTAGAACGATCAAAGGTTAAAACGAAAGAAAAAGAAATAGAGGGAGAGAGGGAGAGGGAGAGAGGGAAAATCGTTTATATTCCCATACGATTGGCAAATTGCCACGTGACAACGTCTTT
Organism: Polistes dominula; assembly: GCF_049000335.1. Classification (NCBI taxonomy): domain Eukaryota; kingdom Metazoa; phylum Arthropoda; class Insecta; order Hymenoptera; family Vespidae; genus Polistes; species Polistes dominula. Next base: position 1,648,340 of record NW_028300899.1, read on the forward strand.
TCCACGTGCACGAATCGTATTTCGTCGTTGATAGCTGACATCGTCAAAAATATCTGTGCAACGATTCCAATGCGAGACCAAAAGGTTCCTTCGTCTCGTTTATATGGCTCTTTAAATCGAAATCAAAACGATTCTAAGTATAATTAAATAAATAATTAAATTAAACGATACTTACACATTTTTTGGTAAAAAGAAACAAAAATAAGTGGGGGGGGGGAGCGGCATAAAATAATGAACTCATTAACGTATACTATTAAAATATAGATAATTACCACGAGTGGAGATCAACGATCATTTTATATCTAATAATAAGAACATCTTTTAACGACATATTTATTTATTTATTTATTTATTTATCTATTTATTATACCAGAAAGAAAATAATTTACATAGTAATAATAAGGTTAATACATATTAAATCCTACAAGAGGTAAACATAGTTACCTGTACATAGACTGTGGTACATATTAAAATTACTAATACTTAAAACTAAGAAATATAAATACATTTTGAAATAACATTATATAAACTTTTAAATAATTGTTAAACAGTTATATACATATATCAGTATTTAGTTAAACTATATCACATATTACACTTTTTATAATTTACATTTAATATTTATATTAATATATTATTATAATATTGTATAGTATATAATCAGGTAATTATAGGATATTTGGAGGTACAGGAAGGGGGGTGGGGTGGGACAATGATTTCCCCTGTATGGTCTTATATATATAGTCGACTATGAATTAGTCATATTATCGACTAATTATGACAATTGTTGTCAAGTAAAGAAAATCGTTGCATTTATTAGCCAATTATTCCTTTATTTTGATCTTTCATTAATTTAACATAATATTTTGCGACTTTTCAAATAACTCGTGAATTGTTGTTTAAACGTTCAATCATAGCTTATTGCTTTCATAAGTTTAATATTGAATTATTTTAAATTTGTTTTGTAACAATAATGGAAATTCGTTTGTCAATCGAATAGGACATTTGAAATGTTAATTATTCACGTTAGATGATGATATTATTCAATGCAAATGAGATTTTGTATCTAACAGATACACGTGTGTAGTGTAGTGTAATAGTAAACAAAATAAAACTGCATTTCGAAGGATATCGTACGAGATTATTATAGTAATTTTTGGATTTTTTTTTTTTTTGCTCATTTACACAACTATTAGTTGTAGATGTGATGATAGTGTAGATCTTTGCTTCTATTAATTACCATCGGTAGACGTTTAACCTTGTGCCAATTTGACAAAGTCGTTGCTTTTCGTTCTCTTTTCATCATTTGCCATAAAAATATAGAAGGTTGTCCTTGGCTCAAAATCATACTGGCCACGTACGGGGAAATATCTTTTAGATCAATACTGCGATTACTACGAAATAAATTCACTCAAATTATATATTTATTTTTATGCATATATAATATATATTTGTTTTTTTTGTTAACAATACAGATAAAAAAAACATATAAAATTAAATCGATGGTCATTTCCATACTTCGACCCGATACGAATATTCATTGAGCATAAATTGCTATCCATTAATTCCAGTTACTTTATACTAATGTAAAACCATATATATATATATATATATATATATATATACATATCCGGATATATGTTTATTTTTTTCTTTTTTATCATAAATCTAATCACGTACTTGTAGTAGGATTAATAAATTTAACCAATACCATGATAAAAAAAAAACTAAAAGGTTATGTCGAATATTTATTTAATTGAATTAGTTTTATAGTATTGATTGTTCGATTTTGTTACGTTTGACATCGGAAATGACGAAATACGAATTTATAAATTTTCATAAATCAGCATAATAAACATACGCAAATGATTATCACCTATTGACTTGGTATCAACTTGAAAAGAATAAGAAACTCCCTTGCTTTTAATTTCTTTTCATTGTAAATATCGAAGGAATACCTGCATCGTCTAATGTGATGTCTTTTGTATGTTTTTTTTTTTTTTTTTTGAAGTGTCTATGATAAAAGTTTATTCTCTTATACCTTTTGGAATCGCGTAGCTGTCATCATTTATTTTCATTCAAATTGAATATCAATCCTATCGAGTTTTGTGAGAAAAACACGACGAGAATGTTGTTAAGGAGCAAGAAGAAAAAACAACAAATGTCTTCCGTATTTGTGATTGGTGATGTATGTCGACAATTATTATTTCATAAAAATAACTCACAAATAAGCTTAATAATAAGTGATTAATTAATTTTGATAAAATGTGCAAATATATTGTAAGGAATTTGAATAATTCTTTGTAGAACTATTTAACGTTCCAATTTGTTTGACATCCTCTCTTAGAATTATTGTTCTATTGCATAAGAATAGTCAAGAATAAATAAACAATAGTATAATAAATAATCGATCAATCAACCAACATTTCTTCGGTAAGAATGCAACGATTAAATTAGTTTACGTTCAATGACCACAAACGATGATTATTACAATTGAACTATAAATAAAATTTATAGCGTTCTTTTACACACTTCGTCTTTTGATTATTCAATCGATTGTATTAAAGAAAATGAATTTTTTTTTTGAAACGTTTTTTTGAAAGCTTCACAATAAAGATAGACAATGTATATATATAGATATAGGTAACAATAAGCGTTAATTTTGTTCTCTTATCTTTGTTTATCGTTCGTGAAAGAAACCCTTTTATATTTGTAGAGTGATTGATCGATTTGACTAAAATTTATCGACCATTATATTGAAAATTTTTTGTTTTTTTTTTTTTGTTTTGTCGAAGTTCAACGACGCCGTTGATATTTTTTTTTTTGTAATTGATATCTATGTCACCCAATCTCCATAAATTTATAATCAATATATAATCTATATATATATAGAATATATTAATCGTTATCTATAATTTTATGAGATAGGAGAATACTTTTTTTTCTTAACATTTTTCAGTTATTTCGTTTTTTTTTTTTTTTTTTTTTTTTTTTTATAAAAATTACTAATCCAACATCTTTCTTTGTTTGTTTTATATTAAGCAGATATGATGTAATTTAAAGAAAAAAAGAAAAAAAATGTAGTTTTCATTATGATAACATGTGATTGTTATTATATTTTTGAAATTACTTTTTCAGCTCGAAATATATGTAATTTTTGTGTTATCTTAAGATAAATAATTACAGTAATATTTTGATTTTCTTTTTTCTTCGTTGCATGATAAAGTTTAGATTATGGGGGTGTAGAGGTAAGGAGTAACATCTCTGTATATGAAAAGTGTCCGTCGAAATGCATTCAATTATGGTGTGTGGCGCCACAGTAGCTTCAGGGTAAATTTTAAAAGAAGCGCCAAATATTATTTAAAGTAGGATTGAGAAATAAACAAGGAAGACAAATTTTAACCATAACTGTTTTGTTATTAACATACATTTTTCATAAAATTAAATGATAACAAATCAATAAACGTACTATTTACAGTTGACGAAATAAAATCACTCTGGCTACACGTTGTTTTCTCATAATAATTCTTTAAGGTTATATTTACTACATTATTACATAACTCGGCATACTTCAATTCGTTTACAATTGCTACATTCATACCATACCTTTTAAGTTCACCAGCGCCATTCTGGAAGATTTTGGAACTATTATTTATAGAAAACGTTGGACACTTTTTCACATTTTCTTCCATAAAAGATTTGACTCCTTACCTCTACCCACCATAAAAAAAAAAATAGAAAGGACGTATATTTGCGCTTTTCGTGTATATTGATGGATTTGTGAGAGCGTATATATACGCCTTTAGCAGTCAAAGGGTTAAACATTCGTATTTTCATATTTTTTGTTTTTTTTTCTATCTTTTTTTATACATGCTTACCAATTATGATTTCCTGGAAAGTTGAATTATTCTCGATCGTTGTTTAAAAATTCGTTAAATGTCTGTAGAAGAAAATAAGCAACAATTGTAGCCAAGTTCTGTTTAAATTCGGTATTTTTACATGAATCAGAGATACGAAAAAAACAGTGCCAAATTGTCGATCGAATGTTCGTTCTTTCCTTTTTACGTACGAGTCCGTTCTTTAAAACGTAGATAACAACAAATTGAAATACGTGTTTGTTAGAAGAAAGTTAGTTATACGTTTATGAAAGAACATTTTCTACGGAGTTAAATTAAAAATGAAAAAAAAAAAAAAAAACAACAGTATCACGAGTTAAACATCGGTTCGGTTCGTCTTATTAATATCTATTGTTTTGGAAAATGGCACCTTGGAAGAAAAAAGAATAAAAAAAAGGTTTTCCGCAGTCAAGGTTGCTTAGGTCGGAAAGTAAGAACGATGATCATTTTAAAAATAACTTGATACACACGTTCTTTACCGACGTTTCAGTTTATCCGTTCGAGTGCACTGTTCTTATAACCTTCGCGAATAATCCCACGCAGCTTTGTGTATAAATTTGGACGTTGCGATATGCGCTTTATTGTTTCTTTCTTTTCGGACTATCTTGGCACGCAGACATTATTTTTAATTTTTTTTAATTTTTTTTTTTTAGTATTATTTTTCGTGCAATAAGTCATCATCGTTATTTTTTTTATTTTTTTTTTTATTTTATCTCTATTATATATATATATATATTTAATTATTATTATTTTTTATTTTTAATTTTTATTTTATTTTATTTTATTTATAATTTATATATTTTTTTTATTTATTATTATTTAATATAAATATAAATATAAATATATATTATTTAATAAATTTAATTAAATATATATTATTTATATAATAATTTAAATATATAATGTAGGGGGGACCTTCGGGGTAAACACCCTAAAGGGGTATACCTGAAAAAACTTCTTCTAATTTAATTAATATATATATATATATATATATATATATATATATATATATATATATATATATACTTTTCAATCGTTGGCATAATAGGAATCTTTCTTACCAGCTATCGTTCATCAGTCGGTCGTAAATTTCTTCTTCGATTATATTTATTCCTTGCCATCATAAAATCAGCATCGATTTGCGATAAGTCGTTTTTTAAAAAAAAAAAAAAACAATCGAAAATATAGAGATAATTAAAAAAAAATTTCAAATTTTATTGTCAATTGTATTATAAGAAATATGTTAAAAAGAAATGTCACGAAAAAGAAAAAAAATCATACTCGATAATAATTAACAATAATTATATACATACTTGAATAAATTTGTAAATAATATTTTTAACATCGTTCTTAGAATTTCATTAAATATTCCATCGATCATATAGAAACCTTGTTTATTTTTAATAACGTAAATCTGATAAATGTGGAAAATCATTGGTAGACGTGTCATTAAAAGAGGAACAAAAACGTTCCTCTTATGCGAAATGATAAAAAAAAAAAAATACTTGATTCCCGACGCGACATTACTTTGATTGGCAAAGAAGTTAGTATACATATATAATATACATACACACATATATATGTAGAGAGAGAGAGAGAGAAATGATCAAGAACCTTGATCCTACTTGAACAACACGTACGAACTTTTATATAATCGAACGCAGAAATAAGAAAAAAAAAAAGAAAATATCTTTTGTTCTTAATCACTACTGTTCACACTCTCGAATGCATTCTAATCGCTTATCTAACTTTTTCAAATACGGATAAAACATACGAGAATGAATCTATCATCGTGTGTGTGTGTGTGTGTGTGTGTGTGTGTGCGTATGCCGTTTGGATAACATTTTCCATAATAACGTTCCATTTCTTATCTGTCAGGCGAGTATGGTTTTTTTTGTTTTTTTTTTTTTTAAATTGTTTCAACTTTTTCTTTTCTTTTCTTTCTTTTGCTTTTTCTTTCTCTTGATCTTTCATTTAAAATAATTTTTCTTTTTTGTATGTATGTATGTATGTGCTTGTAGTAGTTTTCTCATTTTTATTTCTATTTGATTGAATTGATGATGATTTTTTGTTTTTTGTTGTTTGTATTTCTAGACATTTCGTTTGAAAATTAATGCAAAAATATGTTTATTTTTGAAATGTAAATTTCATTTTAGAATCAGGGTGATTTGAAAATCGTGAAACGGATGAACGTGAAACGGAAGAAACTCGTGAAACCACCGATGAAACCAAAATCATTCATTCATTAATACAAATTCAATATATAATTTAATTATACATATTTATATATTATATAATCTACTTTTTTTATTACTAATTTAAAGATTTTTATTTAGAGATTATTTAGGTTTTGTAAAGTTCTTTCAATAGATGGCACTGTATTACAATTTAATTATTTCGAAGCTTGATTTTCTTTGAAGGTTTCATTTCTACCATGTGTGATCTGCACACATCTATTTTTTTATATATAATTTCTATATAATTTTCTATATTATTTAATTCTATATATTAATTAATTAATTAATCAAATTCTATATATATATATATATATATAAAAATTCGTTGTAACAATATGTTTGTCCACTAATAATTCCGAAATTACTCAAAACTTATTTTAAATGAAATTGATTTTTATTTCACGTGATTTTGTCCAACTTAGCACATAGCACCATTTTTATTTCTTTTTATTACTAATTTAAAGATTTTTCTTTAGAAGTTATCTAGGTTTTGTAAAGTTCTATCAATAGATGGCGTTGTATTATAATTCAATAGTTTCGATATATTCACGTCCTCGTAACGTTGGTTTTCTTCGAAGATTTCATTTCTACAGTGTGTGATCTGCACATATCTGTTTCTTTCTTTGTTTTTCTTTCTGTTTCTTCTCTCTTTCTCTTTGTATCTTTTGCACAGTGATAAAAAGTCACGGCTTATAACGTTGAACGTATTTATCGAAACATGTGTCATCGCAAACAAGATATATACATATACATATATATATTTATCAAAACTTGTGACTTTATTTCGCATTTAAAAATTCTACACAATTTGGTCTGGAAAGTTGAAAGAAACGTTTTAACTAAAATTTATTTTTGTCACTGATGTTTATTGTAACAATAAATGATCAATAATGATTCATTTGTTATCTTTAGTTCAATAATAAAATCTTAACGTTTATCGATCATTTCAGTACGTTATGGCGCTTTATTTGTAACTGTTAAGGACAAGTGGATTAAAGTTAATCATCTTCTATCAGCGATCATTGAATATTATCCATAGTATGAACGAATGATCGATTAAATCTAAGAAAAAAAAGCGACATAATAATAGAAAGTTAAGTAAGATAATAGAAATATAACTTAGAATTTAAGTTTCGTCATTTAAATGATAAGTTGCGTGAGTTTTCGCAATGATAATTTTAATAATCAACGTTATTACAAATCAAATATACTTGCTGATTAAAACCGTGACGATTATTAATCAAATAGATATACACACATATATATGATGTATGTATGCATATATATATATATATGTATGTATGTATGTATATATGTAAATATGTATGTATATCAAGAGATAAAACAGCTTCTACTTATTTGTAGATTTCGATTAATCTTGAAAAACAATCTCACTTAAATTAACCCGCAAAAATTGATAGAAAATAAAATTACTTCTAACGAAAAAAAAAACAAAAAAAAAATGATCAAAAGATCCTTATTACAATACGGTGGTTTAATAATTATTTATCATTTAATCGTGATATCAATATGATTTCTTGTTTACAATAAAATAATACCTTGCCGAAGTAATAAGAACGAGATGTGATAACACAGTAGAGAACGTCAAATGGAACGATAAATTATAAGAACAAAAATGAACGACGAAGAATTTCATCGAAGATCATCAAACGACGAAGAATTTTTTTCTTTTTTTTCGTTTACTTTTTTTCATTTTCTTAACCCGATAGATCGCGATTTGTGTCCATAATTATGAAAGTGATCTATAAGTCATATTTATATCTTTTGTTTCGAGATATGTATTTAAAGATTTATATAATTGAATGCTAAATGAATTCAATACAATATTGAAATAACAAACATTATTTAACGATTCATTTTTTTCATAATATCGTAAAAATTATATTGAATTAAATATTATTATTAATAATATATATATATATATATATAGTATAATAAATTAAATATAATAATAATGTAAAATAAATATATTATTTAATATAATAATATTAATATATTATATTTTAATATTATTTAATTATATATTATATTATAATATTAATTTAATTATATATTATTTTATAATAATATAATATAAATATATTATTATTATATTAAATATTATTATTAATAATATATATATATATATATAACTTAATATAATATAATAAATTAAATATAATAATAATATAAAATAAATATATATTATTTATAATAATATTAATATATGATATTATAATATTAATTTAATTATATATTATTTTATAATAATATAATATAAATATATTATTATTATATTATATATGATTATTATTAATAATTATATAATAATTTGTAATAATTTGATAATAATTTGATTTACAAATAAATAAAATTATTTATTAATAATAAAAAAAATAAAAAAATATATAATATATAATATTTTATTTGAAAATATTTATTTATTATTATTATTATTTTTAATTATTTATTTTTACTTTTTATTTTTTTTATTTCATATATAAATAATTTTTAATTTAATTTGTATTTTTCTAATGAAATTTTTTGATTCTTATTTCTTCTTTACATTGGATTTATTTGCAATGAGAAATCAGCAACAACAGCTAACACAGGGGTATCGTCGATATTACAAGTAGCAGTAGTAGCAAAGCAGTATTTAATAGTTTTAGTATCGAGTCGACTGTTATAGTGTGTTCATCGTTGTTATCTCTTTGGCACGCACCAAATGATCTGACATCGTCGTCGTTTTAGTTGTCTCATTTGGATCGTCGCAATCGTTGTATGATCTTTAAGGTCTACTACCAACCAGTGTGTATTTTTCTCTCTCCCTCTCTCTCTCTCTCTCTCTCTCTCTTTCTCTCTTCTTATCGTTCCTTGTGTGTTCTTCTACGTTTATGACAGTCAATGATTATATAGTGGTCAGTGTTGTGATCGTGATCGCGAAAAGAGGCGCCTCCTCTAGTTGCGGAATCCCATTTTTTTTTTTTTTTGGTTTCATTAACACTTCTTTTGTAATTATTTTCTTCTATTCTTGTTGTTGTTGTTGTTCTATTTTGTTTTTCATTTTTTCCAAATTTACAATTTTATCGTAATTTTCCTTTTTTTTTCTCTCTCTCTCTTTTCCTCTCATCTTTTTTTTTTTTTTTTTTTTATAATTCACTTTTAAAAGTATCAATATCACGAAGAAAAGAAAAGAAAAAAAAAATAAGAAAAGTGGTATCGGTAATAAAATTTGGAACAACCAACCTGTCAATTGTGAATTGATCATTTATTTGGAATCATTATCAAAAAGGATTAAAGAGAAGGATTTTCTTTTGGATTCTTTTTTCGGAAGATATAAAACACCTTTACAAAGTGGTAGGTTGATGGATTGAAATTATATTTCTTTTTTTTTTATTTACGTGCTTGATAAATCATCAAGTTGAATCATACATATATCCAACGATTATTTTAAAAGAATAAAAAAAAAAAAAAGAACGAAGAAGAAGAAGAAGAAGAAGAAAAAAACATGGAAGATGCAACCACAGTCACGTGTCACGAACTATTTTATTCAAATGATCGAATTTATTTTTCTTATAATCAATCGAACGATTTTTATTGTTATTTTGTAGTTGTTGTTGTGATGTTTTTATTTTTTTATTTTTTTATTTTTTTAAATTCTTTATCTCTTTATCAATTATTAATAATTGTAAATTTCCTTTTTTTTTTCTATTTTTTTTTTTTTGCTTTAAATACGTTGCTTACATGGGTTATGGAAGTTCCTTGTTGTTTCCATCTCTCTCTATCTCTCTATCTCTCTCTCTCTCTCTTTTTTTTTCTCTCTTTTATTCTCCCTAGTCGAATCAACAATGGCGCCGGTATTACATAAGTCATCTAACCATAGTTAGAAAAGATTGTGCTAGGCAATTAGCGTGTTTCGTTTCGTACTATTTTGTAAAGGGAAAAAACCCACACTTCGAAAACTTCTTTTTCTGTCTGTCTGTCTGTCTCTCTCTCTCTCTCTCTCTCTTTCTCTTATATTTTCTCTGTAAATTCATTCCTTTTTTTTTTCAAATTGTCAGATTTTATGGGACTATCCAATTTTCGGTAATGTTTTTTTTTATATTTGTTGTTTTTTTTTTTAACGAACTATTGTTTAACAAAACCACTTCTTTTTCTGTCTGTCTGTCTGTCTGTCTGTCTCTCTCTCTCTCTCTCTCTTATATTTTCTTTGTAAATTCATTCGTTTTTTTTCAAGATGTCAGATATTATGGGACTATCCAATTTTCGGTAATGTTTTTTTTTATATTTGTTGTTTTTTTTTTTTAACAAACTATTGTTTAACGAAACCACTTCTTTTTTCTGTCTGTCTGTCTCTCTCTCTCTTTCTCTTATATTTTTTTTGTAAATTCATTCGTTTTTTTTTCAAGATGTCAGATTTTATGGGACTATCCAATTTTCGGTAATGTGTTTTTTTTATATTTGTTTTTTTTTTTTTTTTTTAATGAACTACCGTTTAACGAAACCGGTTCGTAAGACCAAGATTTTGATGATTGGATGAAAAAACACTACGTACGTATTTCATCGAAGATAAGTCTTACTTAGTGTTGTATTTTTTTTGTAAACGTCTTACGTCATCGTGAAAATCAATTTCTATGAAGAGATTAGTTGGATTCGCGAAATATTAGTCTTTCTCATAAAAAAAGAATCTTCGACAAACAATTCGAATCTTGTTTTTTCTTTTTTCTTTTAATATTTTTTTTTCTTTTTTTTTTTTTTTTTTTGCAACATTTTCTCTCTGACGTGTAATAGAAAAGGAGAGGAAAAAAAAAACGTGGGAGAATTACTATTAGTGTGTGTGTTTGTATATATGTGTGTGTGTATCGCGTTGTTGTCGTCATAATTATTGATATAAAAACTCGATTTCTCATACAGAAAAAAAAAAGAAAAAAAAAAGAAAAACTAAAGAGAAAAAAGAAAAACAGATGTACCTAGTCTTGTTTTCTCCATCGATCGCATTGAGTATCGATAAAGGTCGTGAGAAAGATTCGATAAAAATTGATTCGATCGATCAACCAACCAACCAACCAACCAACCAACCAACCAACCAACCAACCAACCAACCAACCAACCAACCAACTAACCAATCATCGATAACGATAAGAATTTAATTTTTCTTTGGCGGGAAATCATTTTTCCATATGATATTTATTTCATTTGACGATTAATAATAGATAACCAATGTGAGATCGATTCATATATTTTCTATCTTTTAACGTAAGATCTCTTTTTTTTTTGTATTTATTTATTTATTTTATTTTTTTTTATTTTATTTTATTATACTTTTATATTTTTATTTTCTATTTTATTTCCAATAGAAATCTTTTAATATCATCGTGAGTTGAATTGCAAAGATCTAGAAACTTGTTACTCTTCTCATCTCTCTCTCTCTCTTTGTCTTTCTCGTTATCTCTCTCACTCTCACTCTCACTCTTTTTGCCTGTTATCATCTCTTAAACGTATATATATATATATATATATATATATATATATTTAAGATCGGTATTTTTATCGCGTAGACAAGACAGTCTTTCTTTGTCGCACAATTACGCGTTCGTCGTGTTACCAATACACATATGACGTTACATATACGTGTAACTATCATTTTTCTGATAATTATTTGTAGTCTTACGCGTTGAGATAGAAAATTAGAAGATATTATTGAATAAATTATGAAAAACAAACTATTGCGAATTTTTCATTGTACATTTCGAAGAACACAAATATATGGAGGTGAACATTTTCAAAATTTTGCTTTTATCTTAATATTTATTGTAAACGTCAATGTTATCACATATATCAGTACAGTAATCTTTCAAATGTTGAGAGATTCGACGAATTAATTTGTCAACGATGTCTTTTTACGAAATTCAAGGACAACCGATTTCTTCATCGCGGTAATTTTATTTTCTATTTTTTTTTTTTTTTTTTTTTTTTTTTTGTACAACGTTTCCATTAAAATTACAATACTTCTTGTTCGTTTTTTTTTTTTTTTTTTTTTCATGCACGATATTATATCGTAATAATTTCTCACTTTTTTAATCGTTATATTAAAATTATTTATTTAATTATTCATTTCTTTTTTTTTTTTTTTTTTTTTTTTTAAGAAGTTTCGAAATCATCGATCACATTTGGAGAATTATAAAAAAATAGATTTTGCGAAAGTAAAATAATAATCTGGAAAGAGTGACGAATGTCCCCTTTTTTTTTATTTTTTTTTTGGGAGCAAAACCATTCCGAGAATTTCCAAGTATATTTTGTATACTTATATAAATTAGGGTGGGTCAAAAAAATCAATTACTTTTTTTTTTACAAGTGCTACGGAAAAATGGATTGTTAGACATTTTCAAAAAAAAATTCTCATCAAATATGAGCTCTTAATTTTAATAGGAAGATCCTCCTCAGTATCGCAGTTTTTTTTTTCTCAGTTCAATGGAATAAAATTTATATCTCGTCATTGATTGATTGTACAGAAAAATGTTTTAGACAAATTTTGTAGGAAATTTAATGCTCTACAAAAAAGTTCTCTTATATTTTTCCCATAAATCTCACCATTTCAATGATATCGTAGATTTAAGTTTGATTATTTTCACACTAATTTCATTTTTTGTTGATAAAATATTATAACTCGTCAATAAATGACTATATTATTAATTTTTTCTCAATTCAATGGAATAAAATTCATATCTCGTCATTGATTGATTGTACAGAAAAATGTTTTAGACAAATTTTGTAGGAAATTTAATGCTCTACAAAAAAGGTCTCTTATATTTTTCCCATAAATCTCACCATTTCAATGATATCGTAGATTTAAGTTTGATTATTTTCAGATTAATTTCATTTTTGTTGATGAATATTATAACTCGACAATAAAATTCATATCTCGTCATTGATTGATTGTACAGAAAAATGTTTAAGACAAATTTTGTAGGAAATTTAATGCTCTACAAAAAAGTTCTCTTATATTTTTCCCATAAATCTCACCATTTCAATGATATCGAAGATTTAAGTTTGATTAATTTCAGACTAATTTCATTTTTTGTTGATCAAATATTATAATTCGACAATAAATGATTATATTATAAAATGCGCAATATACAAATGTTTATAGGAAATGAAGTGATCTATAAAAATGGTGTCTTATGTTTTGGCAATTAAATTAAGCACTCAAAAGATTATTCATCATCAAACTTTCATGTGTATTGATTTTGATCTCTGAATATATTTACGGTTTATAACCAAAGTATATTATATAATGATGTATTTATAGTATCATCACTTTCTATACAAGTTAAAAAACACTCGATAAGAATTTTACGACATTTAATGACACTTTTTGTTTTGTTTGTTTATAATTTATGTTCGGTCGGTAAATTAGAATGATCGAGAAAACGAGTTTTAAGAACAGTTCTTTTTTTTCTTCTCTCAACATTTGCAAATATAACATCACAGTTAAAACGTTGTGTAGTAAAATTTTGTAACAGTATAAACGTTGTTGTTTACAGAAATGAATCAAATCTAAATCAAACGTAATATCATAGTTTAAATAAATATATATATATGCGGAATTTTATTGCATTTAATCGTATAATAATCATTGTTTAAACTGTCCTTAACGATAGGCTGATCATTTATGAAAGAATCCTTTTTGTTTCGTAATTCTTCATCTTATTTTGTCATTTTTTTTCTTTTTTTTCTTTCTACTTCTTGTCTCTTTCGATCTTCGACCTTTACTTACGTGTATTAGTAATGTTACTACGCTTGATACGTAATTCCTCCTGTTGTTAGGTAATTGCATCGTGCCAGCATAAATCATAAATATTATTCTTTCCGTCAAGAATAATGAATAAAAAAAAAAAAAAAAAAAAAAAAAAAAAAATTAAAATTTTCTTGTCGCGTCTTTTATTTATATTTTTTTTTCTCTTCTTCCTTGAACTAATAAACAAGTATTATTATTATTTCTTTTTTTTACGAAAGATTTTTAATTACCAAAATAAACTGTTTTTATTTTATGACTTTTTTTTTTGTTTTTTTTTTGTTTTATTTTTTATTTTTTTTTTAAATAACGCGAAGATAATATTTGATATTTTATTAACAAATTGGTTGTTTAAAGTAGAAAATTATTTTTAAGATAATTAACACGTTAAGCGCCACGTCGGTCCCTAGGGACCGACGCTAGACTTTCCGTTCAGGCCACGTCGGTCCCTAGGGACCGACGGCAGACTTTTCGTTCTTCTATCGCGGCGCGTGTGTCCGTCTTTGCATACTTGTGAGACTGAACATTTAAATTATGCGATATCGGTTTTAGTTTGGTCAATGCTTCAAGGATATCTATGCAACTGAGGATTTCTTACGCGTTTGGGCGTTATTAGGCCTCGCTTTTCGGGTTTTTCTCTACTACGACGGAGAAGGGACTATACGGATATAAACAAAGTATATACAAAGTATTTATTGCGATTTGAAAATGTCAGGCTCTCGAGTGCATCTTATCTACAAGTGGAGAGGTAAACATACGAAGGCAAGCCCCGGCCGGATTACGTTACCCGACATTTGTTTATACTCTGGCTCGCCTATCGGCGAGCGGCCCGGCAGAGCCCGCCTGACGGCTAACTGTGGCCTGAACGGAAAGGCACGCAAATTCGGCGTGGCGCTTAACGTGTTAAGATAATTTTGAATATATATATGTATATATGTGTGTCTACTATTCGTGTGATCGATCAATGATCGTATACTTACTTTCTCTGGGATTTAATCAGTGGCGCCCTCTTCGAAAGGAGAAAACTCTTCTTTATGAGCGGTCGGTATAAAGGCTTGTAAAACCTTACCCATATTTTTTCGTTTGTATCTTTTTGTATTTTTTTTCTTCTTTTTATTTTTAATATAATGTACCAATAGATGGTAATGAAAACATTGGTATATATAGTAAACGCAATCAAAATCTCATAAAATATGTAATTATAATATCGATACCTCGAAAAACGTTTTAATGTATATTAATTTCTGTATTACATTAAAAAAAAAAAAAAAACGACCTTAATAAAAAGAAAAAAAAATAATGTGGCACTATGTTGAAATTAAAAATTATCAATTGATAATAGATCAGGGATGATAAATAAGAAGAAGAAGAAACAAAAAAAAAAAATGATGAACAGTTTTTATTCCAAAAGTATTATTTTATATTAACATTATTTTTTTATGTATATATATATATATATATTTTTTTTTTCTATGTGTAATTAACAATTGTCAAACACAAAAGAAAAATTTACGTAGCATCAATAAACCATTAAACAAGGTTTCGATATTATTGTTCCATTTCATTTTATTTATTGATTATTTTTTTCATTATTCTTGAATTTCTTCTTCTTAATCGATAGATCGATCTTCCTACCTTATTGATTTTCTTCGGGATCGTTTGAAATGATCTTTCAAGTAGAAACTGAAAAATGATCTGTGTTAGTGTCTCTTAAGACCACCTTCTGTGTGTATCCCGCAAAGAGAAAAAAAGAAAGAAAGTTTTGTAAGATTACCATAAACACCATTGACAACACTTGAACTTACCGCAAAAGCATTTCAAATACTTTTGCATCTTTCCGACCAAATGAGAATAGAAATAGAGAGAAAAAAGGGGTCTAAGGAAAAACGTCGCGCTGAAGTGACTAATGATAGAATTTTTCTGGTAGAATAGAACACCGATGGAAAGGAAAAAAGAAAGAGACGAGAAGGAAGAACGGGAAAATAGTCAAATAGTATGATATTGATCCAAAGAACCATAGATCATTTATATTTTGTTTGTTTCCTATTGTCCTCTTTTCACTTTGGTCAAGAATTTCATTCTTGTCTAATGTCACCACCCCCAAAAACCGCAGGAGAAGAAACATTTTCAATATTAAATATATTATTGTTTCATTTTTTAATATTGTTATATATTTATAAATCATTTATTTATATATATATATATAATCATTGATCTTTCGGTATAGAAAAATACAAATGTATGATACATCGTATTATACGCCATAGAAAACAAAAAATAATAATATTACGTTATAACAAAATTAAATTTTAATATGTTTTATATTTTTTATAAATCATTTATCACACACACAGTGATATCTTTCAGCGTAGTAAAATAAATTGATCTTTCGGTGTAGTAAAATAAAAATGTATGATACATCGTATTATACGCCATAGAAAAACAAAAATAATAATATTAGGTTATAACAAAATTAAATTTTAATATGTTTTATATTTTTTATAAATCATTTATCACACACACAGTGATATCTTTTAGCGTAGTAAAATAAACACGTATAATACATTGTATTATTCATAATAAAAAAATGATATTAAATATGACAAATTAAATTGAAATATTATGATACTCTTACGAATCGTTAATCAACGATTTAATTTCTTATTATAGAAAAAGACAACAACAACAAAATATATATATATATATATCATAAATTGTATATATATAAGATCTACTTATGAATGTTCATCGATAAAATAACAAACACTCTCGTAAATGGCAAATGACTGCACACACCGATCTATGTTACTCATTAAGAAGATATAATTATCAGTTGTCTTGGGATGAACTAAGCGAAGTCTCTACCAATAAGATATATATATGTGTGTGTGTGTGTTCTAAAGAGAAACCTAGGAAACACTTGGACGATGCATGAAAGGATATCTGCTCATTAACGTCGTTGAAGATCGTCGGTGATTAGTCCGTTTAATTATCCTGATGCCGATTGACTCGACGATACGCAAAATTGTGAATTATTATTAACACACTTATTACATATCATGTATACGTACGTTGTATATGTATGTATGCGTGAATATGTTGTCTTATATATATATATATTCAACATATAATCGTTGGAAACTACAGGACGAAGTCATGTCCTTTCTCTTTCTCATCTTCTTGTCAGGTTAGTAAAGATCGGGGCCCCGTTCACCTATCTGCAAGATGGACACTCGCTTAACCTTACATCTACTCAGACCTATGTCCTGCTCGTTAACATTTTTTTTTTTTTTTTTACTTCTTTTTATTTTATTTTATTTTATTTGTTTTTTATTTATTATTTTGTTTTTTTTCATCGTCTTATATACGTTATACCACCAAACATGGGATAGGGATGCCAACGCGTGTGGAAAGTATGCTTCTTTAAGATAGATTGATAAAGAAAGAATGAATAAATCGAAGAGTGAGGGAGTTTTTCTTTGGTCCGATGGTGAATTCAAAGGGACCGCCGTCTTCTTCATTTGTCAAGATGCCTCTCTTGTTAGATTTACCCTCTCTTGCCAACTACAATCAATATTTCTTCTTCTTCTTCTTCTTCTTCTTCTTTAGCTACTTCCTTCATTTTCTATTCGGTAACGAATCAAATATGTACGATCTTGCACCTGCTCGTGATAAAGATATTGTTCTTTTCGTTCCAAGAATTTGTAAGATCTCTCATTTGTATTATACATTATATTTATTATTATTTCTTTTTCTTTAACAAAGAATAACAGAATATTTTTAGATAGGAGTATTAATTTTTTACAGATTTTCACAAAGATCATCTACCGTAACGTGCAACATTTGCGTAACAAATTTAATATACCTTACAGAAGGGAGGATATGGAAGGAGACAGGTAAACGCGCGAAACTCCCTCGAGGCGTTCAAATCTCTCCTGCCAAGATCACCCCTCCTCCTCCTTCCTCCTTCCTCTTTACTCTGTACTCCTTACTTCTCTCCACCCTCCAGCCCCCACCCCCCTCTCTTTAGCCCGCTCTCTTTTTCTTCACATCATTTCGCATACGTATATTCATATATATATATATATATATATATATTTATGTATGTATGTATGTACTTATTCTTTGGAACGATGAATATGTGTGTGCCTCGTGGAAATGAACGAGTTCCGTTTGAATCGGACGACTTGAGCTCAGCTCCCGTCGCGCGAAATGTCTTTTGAAAATATTTTGACGCGGCGTTAAGATCCACGCGTGATCGATGCCCGTTCCCCGGAGATTACATCGTGAATTGCATTTTCTTCCTGCGAGAGATGCACCACCGGCAGACGCGCAGGACCGATCCACTGAGAGAAAGAAAGAAAGAAAGAAAGAAAAAAAAAGAGAGAAAGAGAAAGACAGACAGACAGACAGAGAGAGAGAGAGAGGGAGAGAGAGAAAGCTTATCTTCGACGTGCACGATTCTCACAGAAACGAGCAAAGAGAAAAATAACAAAAAAAAAAAAAGAGAGAGAGAAAGAGAGGAAGAAATGAAAAAGCAAAAAAAAGAAAAATCGTTAGGAACCATGTGTAACCACAATTGTATTTTTTCCTTTTTCTCTCTTTCCTTATTAAACTCTCCCAGAAGGAAAATCGATTTTTCGAAAAAAAAAAAAAAGAAAAAAAGATAAATAAATTGTGCAAAGAAAAGAACAACAACAAAAAGTATATATATATATATATATTTTGGAAGGGTGCAGATTGATTCTCTCATTGGATATTCCTTAGATGGGATTTTATTTGCACTAATGGCGGACGCGAGAGAACGAAGCAGAAGCAGAAGAAGAAGAAGAAGAAGAAGGCGTCCATCCTGAAACCGTCGGACTCACAGGACCGGTTTTCTTCCACGCGTAATTACAAGGTTCGGACCAATCGCTGTGTATCTTGAAAAAATTCCGGGATCCTTTGCGTTCGTCCTTTTTTAACATAGCTCCCTCCCATCGCCATTTTGTTGTACCTCTTTTTTTTTTTTTTGTGTGTTTCTTCTTCTTCTTTCGCGAACGTGTGTGTGTAGATATGAGAACACACATTTGCGATCAAGAACGACGATATGTCGTGAGAACCCGTTTTTTTTTGTAGAAAATTCTTTTCGAATAAATTTACAAATTTTTCATAAGTATAATTAATAAGGATCCATAATTTGATTTTCTTTATTTTATTTATTTAAGTATAATTACTTATTCGACATCTCAATACATCATTATGATTGATTTATTTGTAGAATACCATTACAGTTAAATGATAAACCGTAATCAAACGGTAAAAGCATATACGAATATTTATCTTTCACTCTCTCTCTCTCTCTCTTTCTTTTTCTCTTCGTTTATTTCTTATTATCAATTGTAAGATTTATTTAAATATCATTTTAACACGTTCACTCTGGCGCGTACCACCGGTGGCCCGCGTTAGACTGTCTCATCGGGCGGCTTGTACCACCGGTGGCCCACCTTGGTCCACGTTTGAACAAGCAAAAATCACGCGCCGCCAGATGAAGCGCATCTTAAATTCGAGTACCATCCTACAGCGCAGACACTGAAAATCGGCACCAGCGTCAACGTGTTAATCATTTTTATGTACTCTCTTACTTGAAATTTGAAATTTATATTATCACCTGAGGAAAGTAATCTAATTTTATAGATAGATAGAAACAAACAAAAACAAAAACAAAAATAGGAAAAAGAAACCGTAGATAACAAGATGATCTGATTTTAAATACCAGGAAGAAAAGTTTGAACGTCGATGAAGTTAAATTAGAAAGAGAGAGAGAGAGAGAGATAAAGAGAGTTTGATGATTAAGTAACTACAATTGAGTTGCATGATCGGACGAGTATAACAGTAACAACGTGAACGAATCGATAATCGAAGAAAAAGAATGAACAACAAAATCGAGTGAACGAAGTTAAAGGTCTCGTAGAGAAAAGCTCCTTTTACTGAACATTGACGTAGCGATTTTTATTTTTATTTTTATTATTTTTTATCTTCTTCTTCTTCCTCTTCTTCTTCTTCTTCTTCTTCTTCTTCTTCTTCAGGATTCATCTCAACATCGTTGCATATTAGATAAAGCGTAAGGATTTTTGTATAAGGGAAAGGGAACGATTAGCTAGAATCCAAGATCGACCTCCTATCTTGATAAATGATCGTCGTCCTCTTCCTTTTCATCCTTCGTTCGTTCGTCAGGATTGTCTTGACAATTCTCTCTCTTTTACCAATCCCCACGTTTCTCCTGTCTTCTTCTTTCTCTTTTTTTCCCCTCCTTTTTTAACGTCAAGATACCGAAGGAGAAAGGTGGTTCTTCGAATGGACGGGCCGGGCCGGCGGTCGTGTTCCGTTTGTTGCAAAAACACTTTGAAGTAGCCCCAGACATTGTAATTATATCATATCGCATCAAGGTTCTCCTCGTCCCTTTAATTTTCCAAAGTGTGTTCCTTCCTTCTTATCTTTCTCTTCTTTCTCTTTTTCTTTTTCTATTTCTATCGCTGTTCAATTTTTTTTTCCCTTCACTTTTATATTCCTGGGGATGTACGAATAAAAAGTATCGAGAATGCATAATACCATCATGTGGGCACGGCTATCTACATATTCGAAAGAGAAAGATAAGGGTATGGTCATGAAATAAAAAAAAAAAAAAAAAAAAAAAACAAAAACAAGAAAAAGAAGAAGAAGAAAAAGAAAAGAAGAAAAAGATTAAGGGTAGGGAGTGAAGGGAGAAGAGTTACGCCCCTGTTAGGGTGAACGATCCTGACGGCACTGTCGGCGTTCTCTTTGTACACGCACCGCCCCTGCTCTGACTGCTTTTGCTTCTCTGATCACACACACATACACATACACGTAGGTACGTACTTACGTACGTACGTACGTGCGAATCTTCATCTCCCACCACATTTATATACCATCTCTCTCTCTCTCTCTCTCTTCTCTCTCTCTTTTTATTTTTCTCTTTCTCTTTCTATTTCTATTTTTCTTATCTTCTTGTATCGAGTTGTGTGGATACATTATACGAATTACATCAATGATACATGACGATGGGACATAAGATAAAGAGTACTACGACTACGATCCATGTCCATGTCACCTAACAATTTTTATACTTTCTTTATTTTAATTTTTTTTTTTGTTCTTTATCTTATCTTATTAATTATCTTCAATTTTTACTTGATTATTACTTATTTTTTTTTTTTTTTGAATTTTTCATTTTACATTTATTTGTTGATTTCATTTTTTGTTTCCTCCTATTGTTTGCGTTAAAAAATATCTTCCCGTTCGTATTTTTTTTTTTTTTGTTGTCAACTTTTTCCTTGTAACGAAATTCCTTTTTTATTTTCATTTTTCTAATTCCACTTCCTCCTACTCTTCTTAAATCAGAATTATAATAAGATTCTATTATGATCTATAATCCTATCTTTTTTTTTTTTTTTTGTATTTTCTCATTCTTTTCGTTAAATCCTTTTCGTAAATATAGAAATAAGAAATGGTTCGTGTATTTGAACGTAAAATGTTTGTCCTACATTTACACGTAGACATATTACGGATTATATCTGACAGTGTATTGAAAGATATTATAATTTCTTTTCTATTTGTATATGTAACCCTTTACAAAAATACGGAAGTATTTTGTATTGTAATGCAAAATCGAGTGATGAATGAAAACGAATAAACAAAAATAAGAAATGAATAAAAAGGGAAAGAGGAAATACGTAAATGAAAATAGAAAGAAAGAAAGAAAGAAAAAAAGTAAATAAATAAATAAATAAAAATACTAAACAAATAAAAAAAAAAAAAAAAGGGAACAAAATAACGTCCAGTTAATTTATTCCTGTCGTGTTATCCTCAGTTGAATACCCTATTTTTATATATATATATATATATATATATATATATACTTCTCAGTACTCTCGTGGGAATTGCTCGACCGTTCGTATTTTTTTTTCTTTTTTTTTTTTTTTTTTAAACTTCCTCCTTGTAACGAATTTCTTTTTTTTTTTTTTTTAATTTTCTTTTTTCCAAACTTCACTTCCTACTCTTTTTAAACGAGAATTATTACACAAAACCTATCACTCCGGCGTGTTCTCATTCAGTGGATGTGTAATTTTAGGACGATTCCGTTCGTTCCCTTTTTTCGTTTGTTCCTTTTTCTTTACACTTTACACGACTTCTCTTTCTCTTTTTCTTTCTCTTTCTCTTTCTCTTTCTCTTTCTCTCATTATTTTTCTCTTTTTATCTTGTTCGCTCGGTTTCCCTTCATAAAAGGGGTCGCGCACGAGTCTTATTAAGTTCCTCCCTTACCTTGAAAAGTTCCGCTCGAATTAAATCGATTTCCATGGCACCAAAGGCCACGCCTTTCTACCACGAACAACCGCTGCTGCTGCTGTTGCTGCTTGCTCGCCATGCGTTTCAACGATCGCTTCGTTATGGACAAATTGAAAATCCTTTCAAATGAGTTTATTTATATATACATTATCATTGCGTTACATATACTATCTATAAATTCATACAACACGTATTTACATCTTATTATTAAATACTAATGTAACAGTAAACACTACACGTATTTACACTTATACGGCATTTAGAAACAAAATCTTTGCAAATGTTGCAATTCTTTTGTTTTTTTTTTTTTTCTCTAATACGTTTCTTCTTTTTCATTTTATATTTTCTTGTTTTTCTATTTTTCATTATATTTTGTATTTTCACAAATGTTCGTTGAATTTTCAAATACGGTTTAAATGATAAGAATAGTTTCATTCGATAAAGGAAATGTTTTTTCTTTTTTTTTTTTTTTTGGAATCTCCAGAGATACAACAAACAAAACGATCACAGGCGTCCCCTAGGATACGCTTCCACCTCCCTTCACCCCCCACCTCCCATCTCCCCGGCCCTTTTCCTCCTGCTCCTCCTTTTCTTTCTTCTTCTTCTTCTTCTTCTTCATCTTCTTTTCTTTCCCCCTCCCTTTCTCCCTCTATCTTTCTCTTCCCCTTTTCTCTGTCTCTGTCTCTCTCTCTCTCTCTCTCTCTTTCTATCTGTCTTTCTCAGCAGCGCAGATCCCGCAGGATCATTAATCAAATTCCCCCCCCCCTCCCTCCCTCCCTCCCTCCTAACGTCGCTCCGCGTTTATCCCCTCCACAAAGTTGAGACTTGGCCGCCATTACTGCGCGGCTGCGTGCACGGCGCACTAATTAAAACCAGGAAATTAATGCTTTATACCTTTGAGCCTGCTTTCTCTCTTTCTTTCTTTCTTTCTTTCATTCTTTCTATCTATCTATCTTTCTTTCTTTCTTTCTTTCTTTCTTTCGATGAGAGAAGTCCGTTTCAATCAAAGTTTCGTACTTTTTAATCGGTGTACCGAAATTACGAACATGTTGTGACCTTTTTTTTACTTTTTTACTTTTTTACTTTTTTATTTTATTTTTTTTTTAAGAGAGATTAAGAGAGAGAGAGAGAGAGAGAGAGAGAGATTATATTGAAGTCAACTTAAGAATGTCGAATTTATTTGGATACGGTAGCATGTATAATTTTCGAAAGATTATTTATCATGACTCGTTTCACAGAAAAATGTCTTCCATAAATTCGATAGAAATGTAACCATTAGATAGACTTTTCTTTATTTTTTTTTTTTTTTTTTTATTTGGAAAAAGAGAGAGAAAGTATTTCTCTAGTCTTTTTGAGAATCTCTGACCGTATCGTATTTTTTCTTGTTGAAGATTTTCAAAGCGTACTAAGGAGAAAATGGAATGGTTTCGTTGCACCCATGGGACTTGTAACTCTATGCAAATATTAAGAAAAGGAATTTACGTATATTATGTGGATTTTTGCCTTTAATCCTTTCAACATCGTAGTTTATCTATTATTCACTAGGAATGTCATTATTTTAGTACTTTATTTGACTATTTTGGGGATTTCAAAAAAAAAAAAAGAACTCACTTTGAAGTTTGAAATTCTTTCACCGAACATTTTTGTTCACAATGATTCTATAATATTTTGGATATGATTAATGATTATATATATATATATATTATTTTTTCTATAACAAAGTTATTCTATTGTATTTCTTGTTACATTAATAGAATATTTAACTTTATACAGGTGTATAATATTTTTTTTTTTTTTTATTGAAATCATTAACAATATACTTTCTTTGAGATTTTAATTTATATATAGTGTATGTGCTCTTTTTTTTTTTTATTATTATAAAATTATTTTAATATTTTTACGTAGTGAATATATAATAACATTTACATATATATATATATATATCCTTTGCTTACCACCCTTCCAGGAGTAACACGTTTACCACACTCGGGTCCTTTGGACCCAGACGAAAAAAATCGTTATAAAAAAGAAACTATTGCATAGATTTACTTCAACATTTTTTTCAGACTTCTTTAATACTAACTTAAAAAGACTATATAAGTTTTATAGCTTTAAATTAAATTTAAATATATTTAAAAAATTATCAAAGTTGAACAATTGAGAAAAATGATTACTCAAGTTGCAAAAAAGGTCGTCTGGGTCCTTTGGACCAAGTGTGGTAAGCAAAGGATAATATATATATATATATATATATATATATATATATATATATTTTTGTTGTATTTAATTTGTTTTTATAGAATATTTACCTTTATACAAGATAACAATATTTTGTTTATTAAAATCATTAACAATATACTCTCTTTATGTATACATATATATATTATGTATATATATATATATATATAGAAGTATATATACAAATATATATATATATATATATTTGTGATGGACGGGATCCGATAGATCAAGAAGATCTATCTAAATTGGATTTATTCTCGTCAAGGAAAAGGAAGATAAAGAAGAAGAAGAAGCGACGACGCGTCGAACGTAAATTAGTCCGGCATGCACCTGCCGTAAAAAGCAGTAAGCTGTCGTCGGTGTCGGTGCAACTTGTCTCTTTCTCTCTCTCTCTCTCTCTCTCTCTCTTTCGTGTTGAGGTAAAGGGTGGCGTGAAAATCGAGGATAATGGCTGGTCAACCTAACGGTAGAAGCACCATTAGGTCTATTTATCGTACATACAGTGTAGTCGGAGGTCCCAACGTTACTTCTATCGTTCCTTGTAGGAAAGTTAACGTGCTCCTGTATGAAGAATTCAATGCGTGAAAGATGACGTACGAAGAATACTTAAGAAACTACCACACTTGCAACGTTATAAGATAACGAGAATTAGAAATATTTTTTTTTTTTCTAATGACGATATAATTCCAACTTTATAAATATATATATATATTGAAGATTTGTCACGAAATAATATCGTATCTACGAAAATTCTTGTCTTTTTCTTTCCCAACGTCGCTTTTATTATTATTTATTAAATATAAATAATAATCAATCGGATGGTAGGAAAGATTGACAATTCAATTTTCAAGAAAAGGTTTATAAAAAGTTGATCATAAAATTTGACGAGTTTATTTGTAATTAAATATACGACATATAAGCACAAGTACTATACGTATTCGTATTTTTTGTTGTTTGTTTGTTTTTGTTCTCCTTCTTTTTTTTCTTTTATTGCCTCAAGATACAAGCACGTGTACAATCAATACAGGTACTTTTCCAATATCCAATAGTATAGTTGCAACTAATAAATTTCAAATCGTCGCTTGTAATAGCGACAAAATTGCAGTATGCATTCGTTCAATGTTAGAATACTCGATGATCGATCAATGACGTTAAATGCCACGTGCTGCTGTGTGTAGAGATAATTTATAGGTTCTCCTAGATGTAACTTTTCTTACGTAGCTTCAAGGTAGCAACAAACTCGATTATGACGTTATTACAACAACCGAGGAAATAACCGATCCCCCCGTGAAACGTTAAGGGGGAAGTTTGTTAATCGATCGAATAAACAAAGCGAATAAACTTTGATAAAGAAAAACTTTTTTTATTCGATTGATCGAGCTGCTTAGAAATCGTGTCGAGATTTTCTACGGGAAGTATTGGAAAAACAATAAGAAAGAATGAGAATGAATGGCCGGATGTGGGGAATAAAAAAAAAAAAAAGGGACAAAAATAAAAGAAGAAGAAGAAGAAGAAGAAGAAGAGGAAGAAGAAGAGAAGGATGATGAAGAGGGATTGGGGAGGGGGGGGAGAGAGTAAAATTCGATTCGTTTCGAACGAGACGGTCGATCGGATGCAAATCGATGGAAAACGAGTGCACTCGATTGTACGATGTAAACAAAACAAAAAATGCAAAAGGAGAGATAAAGAGAGAAAGAAAGGAAGAAAGGAAGAAAGAAAGAAAGAAAGAAAGAAATATAGAAGGACATTTGCTGTAAGAGGAAGCTTAATGCATGGCGCCGTACATCTCGCAAACGTTCCAATCGTCGTCCCTGAAAGGAAGTCAGCGTGAAGGAATAGAAAGGCCTGTGCACAAAGTCCTCCTCCTCCTCCTCCTCCTCCTCCTCCTTCTATCGTCCCTCATTAAAGCGATTTACTCGCGACACTTTTTGCACCGACAAAGAGAGATAGAAAGAAAAATAAAGAGGAGGAGGAGGAGGAGTGACGGGGGGAGGGGGAGGGGGGAAATGGAAAGATTCTACGAAGGAGATCGTCTCGCGATTAACTTGGGAGAAAATGCAACAAAAAAAAATAAAAAATAAAAACGTTTGGCTTAATGCGGAATGACGATGACTTTTCGTCAAACTTTCTTTCGTTCGGGGGGGGGGGGGCGGGGGGGGGGGTGGGTACACACACACTCACATATTTTTAAATCGTCCACATGATGCATTCCTATATACCTACTCTCGTTCCGCGTTTTCAATTCCGGATTTGTAATAATAGTGCCGCGCGTTTGTCGGCAAGGGGGGAACATACATACATACATACTTTATACCATTATTATTTCGAACATATGAAAACACCATGTATTATAAAAATAAATATCCCAAGGAAATAGAAGTTTTACATTGAATTCTATTGACACCTAACACGATCATTTATCACTAATGTGAAATATTTTATTATATTATACGAATACTTTTTTAAGAGTTAGATTATTTGTGTGTGTGTGTGTGTGTGTATGTTTTTTTCTCCCCTTTTTGCAATCTCTTTTCATTTTTTCTATTTTCAAATGTACAGTTGAATTAATAAATAAATGGCGTAATTCGTTGGTCAAACTTAAATCTCGTTTAATCTCGTATATAGAAAGAATGCCGTTTCCATGCCACTAAGTTTATATTCGTTTAAAAGCAAGCACACACGAACACTTTACTCTCTCGGGGACTACCAGAATAACCAAATCGCTAAGTCATTCAAAGTGTCAGTGATAGCATGAAGTCAGAAGCCTATGCTCGTCCTTCTTTCTCATTATA
The DNA here is from genome assembly GCF_049000335.1 of Polistes dominula. NCBI lineage: Eukaryota > Metazoa > Arthropoda > Insecta > Hymenoptera > Vespidae > Polistes > Polistes dominula. Next base: position 1,675,647 of record NW_028300899.1, read on the forward strand.
TATATTTCTTTCTCTCTCTCTCTCTCTCTCTCTCTCTCTCTCTCTCTCTATCTTGTTCTGTTAACACTGGTGCAGCATCAGCAGCAGCATTTGTATATCGACCGAAAGAAACAATCCCAGCAAATTTTGTCGAAAGATAAGAAGTGGTTAACGATAAAAATGAGAGAGAGAGACAAAGAGAGAGAGAGAGAGAGAGAGAGAGAGTGCGTACAGCAAAGAGATCGGCATATCGAATCTCGAGCGTGTAGTATAAATGACGACGGGACAGAGAAACGAACGACACGTCCAATACAATCCCGACGAATAAGAAGGGACGAGAGATTTTAGATAAACACTCGTCGGCCATTACCAGACAACCGCGTGTAATTGCTGATCCACAGATACACCTTCTTCTTCCGCGCCTTTTCTTTTCGTGCCGCCCGTTAACGACGCCTCTTTGTCTCTTTTTCTATCTCTCTCTCTCTCTTTCTCATTCTCTTTCTCTTTCTTTTTTTTACATGCCATCGACACCGATGCACGAACGTGTAACTATTGTCTATTTTTTTTTTTATTCTTTTCTTTTCTTTTCTTTTTTTTCATGATTAACACGTTACAATATCCCCCTGATCGAAAATTACACTTTTCCATCGTGATTATTCAGTCGATTAGGATTGAAAGGTTTCATGTTTTTATTATGAAAATCGTATGGTTCTAATCAAATTGGGGGGGAAGGGGGGGGGGCAAAGGGGGAATACGTGTATTAGTGTGTATGCGCGTAAAGAAGGGGTGGGGAATTGATAGGTGAAGTAAAACGCGAAGGAGAAGCGAAGGGAGAATAAGAAAAGAGAAAAAGAGGGGTCTCGAGTATGGGGTTGGGATGGGGTGAGGGAGGTGGAGGAAGAGAGAGAAGGAAGATAACTGTGGGCGCGGCGGATATCCCGCTGTGTCTTCCCAACATGGCCGACTTTGTACGCACACCCACGCCACGGTCTCTTCTTCTTCTTCTTCTTCTCCTTCGTTTTCTTTTTCTTTCTGTTTTTTTCTACTTCTTCTTCTTCTTCTTCTTCTTCTTCTTTTGCTTCTTTTTCTTTCACCCTAACTCACTCTCTATCCCCCACCTTCTCCATTTCTTTCCTCGCTCGTCGAATTACACGCTCGCCGAAAACAGCTTTGAAAAGGTACGCTCGCTTGATCAAAGTAGAAACTTATCCGTCATCTCGGTAAGATTCTCAAGGTGTCATCTTATAGATAAAATGATATTTAATCAAACACGATATCTGTTTTTGATAATTGTGTCAGTAATTATGACAACGGATGTATGTCTGAAAACAAGGGGGGGGGAAAAAGATATTTAGAAAAATTCATTCCACGCGATTTATTTTATATTATAATAATAAAATACCTATACTGTTAATTTATACTTAAATAAGATATATAAGATGTATAACAAAAAAATATCATGTGTGCAGATCACACGTGTTAGAAGTGAAACCTTGAAAATATTAAATTTCGAAAGAATGAGACGAATGCACAGTATCAACAGTAAGAAAATTGTAGAAGATTTATTTGTTATAATATTATTATTATAATATTGTTATCACATTGAAAAATTAACTTTACATTTTATTGACATATAATACATAACATTATTACACAGTAAAAGCAAGTTCTCAATTTGAAGTTTTTTTAAAAGGATTTCACTTCTAACACACACGTGTGATCTGCACACATGTTTTTTTATTTCTTCTCTTCTTATTTAGTATCGTGGCCTTTACATAGCCGCCCACCGCTCCGTTACATTGCCGCCGACGTTTCACTTGTTTCAAATCACTCCCTATTCTATTCTAAAGAAGTTTTCAATTAAAAAAAAAAAAAAAAAAAAAAAAAAACGAATTAAGAAATGCTTTTTGTCAAAGTTAACACAACTTCCTGTAATTTATTTCAAATAATGATACTTCTGGCAAGAAATTGTCACATAAAATTAATTTGTTACGATTTATCAGATTTGTCCATCGAGAGAGTATTAAACTTCCTTCTTGAATCTTCCTTTTTTTTTTTTTTCTTTTTTTCGTTTTCTCTCGTTTTCTCTTTCCAATTTCTTCCACCTTCTTCCGTACAATTATCCCCTTCGCACAGTGAAATTTCTTCTTAGATAGCGGGAGAAGAAAATACAAATAAACGTCGGAGAAGGGAAGGGAAGGGAAGGGAACGCAACGTAACGCAATGCAACGCAACGCAACGTCCGACGATGTTAAACAGACCACGATCGAGTTGTTACGCCTGTCCACCGTGAAGGAATCGGCAAATCTAATCGCTTCCTCGTTCAATTATCTATTCAGTACCCCGTTACCTGTTCTTCGTACGTATATGTATATATTCTTTCGTACAGGACGTTTCTCCGAAGAAATCGTAACGAGCCTTTTGATTTCCTTTCTTTCTTTGTATTGAAGACAGTTCTATTTCTATTTCCTTTTGTTACTTTTTTTTTTTACGTGATGTCTCTGGAATAATTCAACGGTGTTTATGGCAAACACATTACCACCTTCCATTACCTAAACGTTCGTTTCAATTATTTTTGAAGTGACAATTTCTTTACAATCAGAGTGATTTGAAAATCGTGAAACGAAAGAACGTGAAACCACCGATGAAACAACGAATAATTAATTAATTAATGAATACAAAATTCAGTGTCACAATATGTTTGTCCATTAATCATTCCAAAACTGCTCAACTTATTTTTAATGAAATTCATTTTATTTCACGTGATTTTTTCCAATTTAGCACATAGCACAATTTTAATTATTTATATAAGGTTCTATCAATAGATGGCACTGTATTACAATGCAATTATATCGAAATATTCACGTCTCGAAGTTTGGTTTTCTTTGAAGGTTTCACTTCTATCGTGTTTTCTTTTTCTTTTTCTATTCCTTTTCTTTTTTTTTTTGAATATGTAAACCAATTGAACCCTTTGACTGCTATGGACGAATATACGTGTTTGTCAATATAAATGTAAAAATTATTGATTATTGTTTCGAATTTTGTCATCACATTAATAAAAATTATATAATAAATAAAAACTTTAATTATTAAATATAATATAATTATTGTATAGATCTAATGAATAATATCAATCAACGGAAACACAATCATACTAATATAATAAACTATTTCATTCTTATAAAACACATCAGTTAAAAGTGTTACAAAAAGACAATCAATCGGTACAAAAAAGGAACAGTTATAATAGATAAAGAGAGAGAAAAGAAGGTACATGTGAAAACGTAGCAACGTGTATTAGATTAGCGAAGAAAATTCGTAGATTGGTTAACGAGGCTGGATAAGTTATTTGACGAAATTGGTTCAATTAAAAGTCACGGGGCCAGCTGCCTGCCCCGTACGATTGTGCCTCGTCATGTGATTGGTCCCTTCTCTCGAGTCCTTTTCTTCGATCTTCCCTCCTCCTATCCTTTTCTATCTATCTCTCTCTCTCTCTCTCTCACACACATACCACTTTTAGATGCATCGATACTCGACTATCATTAATCATGCACTTTTGTACGTACTCGTCGATGGGACTCCCTGCAAGGGGACACACACATCCGAGATGTGCGCAACAAAAATGAAACTCCAAAAGGGCTTTATAGAAGGAGAGGTTGCAGGTATCGAACAACATATCGTTTCGTACCATGTGTGGAACCTATTAATTTATATCGTACTATATACTGTTAAATGAATATATTAGGAGAAAAATTCTAATCGATATCATCTACCATCGAAATTTGATTAGTATGTAAATGAATGTTGATTTGACCTTTGTTTTTTTTTTCTTTTTTCTGTTCCAGGACATGGACCTGATCGAAGTACTTTGGAAACAAGACGTGGATCTAGGTTTTACCTTGGTAGAACCGACTAGTACAACATCGAAGAAAAAAGTAGCTACAGCTTGCGAAAAAGAATCGGAAGATGAAATTGAAAAGCTTAAAGCTTTGGAAGCTATCAATGCAACCAATCAAAAGGTAAATTTTAAATGTGATTCCTTAGGTCTAACGTTAGTTTGTAACATTTTCTTTTTCTTTTTCTTTTTTTTTTCTTCCCAATCCGAAAATGTTCGATGCACAAAGGGTGCCGAGATTTCTCCTGTCGATTTTAACAACGTCGAGGAGGTACCAACCAACCAACCAACCAACCAACCAAGCCGTAATTATCGATTCGTCGATTAAGGACCATTGTTCCGTCGTCGTTCCCTGAGCCAATGACTTCCCGCTTTCTCGCGCGCGACCACATATTTTCTTCTTTCTCCGATGGCCGAGGGGCTTTTCACACGCTCTCGCATATTATAGACACACACACACACATATATATATATGGAGAAAGAGAAAGAAAGAAATAAAGAGACACAACCAACAGAAAGAAAAAAAAATGATCGTTGATGTCCCATCGGCCATCATTTTCTTCTTCTTCTTCTTCTTTATCACTAATCGCATATGGACGAGCGAAAGTAGCGAATTTTTATTCGTTTAAAAAAAGAGAACGCGAGACACGACGACGGTTTGATTTTTCGTCCTCTTATTGGAAATTGTATTTTATGTTCTATAGCAAAGTACACTTAGTATAGTAATTTGACGTTGAGATTGAAAGAAACGATTTCGAAGCATATTTCTCAAAAAAAAAAAAAAAAAATAAGAAAAATCAAGAGAAAAGGTATTTAAAGTAATGATTCGATATCTCATTAATAATACTTGTTCATTATTGATCTGTATTATGTGTTGTTCGATGAGTATGATTACACGAAACAAACGATCCGTGTCGGTAGATCTATATCATTCTGAAAGTAGACATAGTAGACATCAAACAAAGATAACACACCAGTCGAGCCTCGAACAACTTTGGAATTTGGTATTCGGGGTGGCCTATCTCTTCATAATCTTCAGATCTTGCATTCCATCGAATATCAAGAGTACTTTTTTTTTTTTTTTTTTCATGTTTCTCCTTTCTCCTCTTGTTTCTGTCGTTTTCTCTTTTTCTTATTTTTCGAATTACTTTTTCTTTATTGATAATCATAAATTGATATTCTAAGGATAATATTCCAAGTTTTTTTTTAACAGATTGACACTTACGATAGATAAGAATATTCTTCTTTGGTAATAATTGGTAAATAAAATGAAATTTCTATGATAAATTATTGGGGTATATTTCCGTTGATCGATAATTTGTCAAAGGGCACTTATAGTCCTAGAAGAAGAAGAAGAAGAAGAAACAAAATATAGAAAAGGAGATTATAAGTTGGCAGAAAGTTCAATGAGGGTGTAGCCATGTCCAGCAGGCACCAAAAAAGATTAGGCACGAAAGTATATATATACAAGAGTACGTGTCGTGATCGGATATAATCTTTTGTATATAATATTTTCAAAACCGTATCGATCGGTTATCTTATCTTCATGAAAAATGGCACGAATAATTATTCGTCCATAAATTCGTAGTTTCCGTCATTTAATATTTATAATATTATGTTCCCAATATCACACGGGGAATTTTCCTTCGTGATTTACATTATTTAAAACGTAGTATATATACTCGAGAGTATTTTTCAATAAATCCTAATCTAATCTAATTCATTTTTTCTTACAAATGAATTTCGAAAAGTGTCCAATTTATCATCCTAATTAGCATAATTAATATTATTTGAGAAATAATGTTTTTTTTTTTATTTTTTTTCAATGACTATGATTTAACTTACGTCACCTTCCAAATCAACTTTTTTATCATTTCATTCAACCAGCAAACTTTCATGTTACAAACTTTTATAAACGTTTTAAAATAACAAGCTGTATGAACTCTCCTTGTAAGTTAAAGTATATGTGTGTGTGTGTGTGTGAGTATCATTTCTATGAGAAAAATTATAATTTAATCATGAAAAACTTTATTAAAATGTATTCGTGTAGAGAACCAACCATTGTTCGTCACGCATCGTAGTTTTATCGTTGAACCTTGCCGTACAGCGCAACATTCAGGTGTGCCTACCTAAAAGGTTAAGGTAACTGACTTGGATTATTATTTGTGGAAAATGGATTTTACACAACTTTCAAAACAAACGGCTTATATATACAATACATATAAAAAGAGATTAGAAACTTTTAGTCGATAGTGTGTATAATTCAATATATAGAAACACATGTTAGGTTCGAATCGGTTAGATATGTATTGGTGATGTGTTAGCCGTGTTCTATTCGTTTTCTCGAGATCGTTGTTCAAGGACTCGCGCGTTTCGGTGGATGGATAGGAAGGGCATTTAAGAAGAGTATCCGCGAGCCCCATAAAGAGAAAGAGAGAGAGAGAGAGAGAGAGAGAAGACGAGTTAACATCCGTAGGGATAGTCACCGAGAATGACGTTGCATCGACGTTCTGGGCGGGTAGCTCATCAGACTTCTCGACGGTTCTGTCCTTCCTTCTCTCTTACACCATCCTCCTTCGTTCATTCGTTCTCTTCACAATCTCTTCGTGCACTCGTCTTCGTCTTCGTCTTCTTCTTCTTCTTCGTTTTCTTGGTCTTCTTCTTTTCTCCTAAGAGTCGTCTCTACTATCTCTTATCCTCCACCTTTCGGTTCTTCCTCCGCGAAGATCGCATTGTTCCAGCGAGTTCTACCTTTGTGAGGACCACGACGCCGCCTTCTTCTCGAAGGTCCAATAATACATGGAAGAGAGAGAGAGAAAGAGAGAGAGAGAGAGAGAGAGAGAGAGAGAGAGAGAGGGCCCTTCTCGATCCCGATCGAAAGCGGACAGATCGATACGAGACGCCGTCCGCGAGCGTTCATAGCTTCGGGAACAAAGAAGAAGAATCATCTTTCTTCCTTTCTTTATTTCTTTCTTTCTTTCTTTCATTCATTTTTTTCTTTCTTTATCTCACAAGCTTATACTCCTTTCTTTGGTTATATATATATATATATATAGTATAGTTCGTCGACAGGTATTGTCAGACACTTTCGAGATTGTTTTAACTATATTGCATGGAAATGTATCTTTTAAAAGATGATGTCTCTTCTAAAATTATTAGGAAATTTGTTGATTATTATATTATTTAAATAATAGATATGTTTGTTAGGTATGTGGGAAGTTAAGTTAGAGGGGAAGCAATTGATATAGAATTATTTATTTATTTGTTTATTTTGAGGAATAAATCAATTTATTAATATAGTGATAGGTTAACGAAGTTGGGAAAGAATATGAAATTAATATTATTATAAATTATTAAGATTAATTATATCAATATATCGATGATGAGAATTTACATTTAAAAATATTCTATTAATGCAGTTAAAATAGTTATACGAGATTTGATGCATTTTGATATATGGTGAATCATGGTTTCAAAGATTTTTCGATGGATATTGAAAGAGTAGTAGTGATTGGTGTTATCTAGTAAATTAATTAAACCTTTAACAATTTTGCATACAAACAATATGTCAAATATTGTTTTCTTCTTACTAAACATATTTATATCTTACACAAGTTAGAAAAGTATATATTATGTTATTGTAGGGATACATTATCTAAAACAAAATTATATATATAATAATCTAAAATTTACTCACACTTTATAAATTACTTACTGGATGTATGTCCCTATATAAGGGAAGGTCTTTGAAGAATAACAAAAATTCGTGAAAATCAAACGTTTTATATTTATATTTTAATGCGATATTAACAAATCAGTTTTACGTTAACTATAAACAAAGACAAACCTGTTTCGCATAATTTCGAATAAAATTTATATAATCTTTTCTAATGATGTCGACTATAGTATAGAAGATTTATATTTAAAAAAATATATCATTAATTCAACGATTCAACTTCAACATTTTCGTAAGATTTAAAAAACTTGATCAATCATTTGTATTAATATAACATTATATATTTTACATGAGTCAACAAATATATGCCGATAATTATAACAGTACACTATGTGTATACATTTTATAATAATATATTATTTAAATCTAAAGTTTTAACTTTTAAAAGTATCGATACATGCATGTATTCATATCCACACTTTTAACAAAGATCTTCAAAGAATAACAAAAATTCATTGAAATTAATACAAGATTTATTACCAAATAAAATGTAGATAATTTCAAAAAAATTTATTTATCAGCAATCTCATAGAATTCACATAAGAAATTTTTTCCTTTTTTTTTTGTGCTTTTAACGATAACTTACACATATACACATATCGGTAAAAGTAAAGAAATTTGTATCGATCATTTATACTTACCATCCCTGTTGATTTGTACCAAGTAGAAGAACTAATGATGAGTACGAGTTGAGAGTATGTTTTGACAAAGAAATGGTTTTCCTTTCCATCGTTAAAAAGTACTCGACAAGTAATACCCGTTGTATCGTCAAAATAAAATCCATAGGGTTTTCAAAGTGACTCGGACGAATTTTTAATTCACAAGTTGTTGTAAGATCTAAATGATTCTTATTCGTCTCGGCGACAGGCTCCATTAGAGCGGCTCCGTTACGAAATGGACCTAGTATCGATCTCTCTCTCTCTCTCTCTCTCTCTCTCTCTCTCTTTTCCCCCTTCCTCCCTAGCCCTTTCTTTCTATCTTTTTCCAAACCCAAACAAAAATAAATGAAAGAACTAAAGAAAGAGTAAGATAAGGAGACACGAACTTCTAGTAGCCAGGAAAAGGAAGTTTGATCAAGAAAAGGGGAGTGGAGGTGGGTGGAGGAGGGTGAAGGTGGGGTAAAGAAAAAGGAAGGAAGGAAGGAAGGAAGGAAGGAGAAGTGGGGATCTCGAAAACAACGCTTTACTTCCATCCCCATTCCACTTTTCTACCCGTACCTAAGCATAACCCCAATCTATCTATATAGGGGCAACCCTCCTAAAATGTATTCATAAAACCATCAAAATGGCTAGCGTTCATTTGTTCGCACGATGCATCGACGGGGTTCAAGCAAGATGATAGATGTACAGCATCCCTCGACATGAAGCAAGAGGGAGCACCCCTCGATCGTTTCGAGAGCAGCAACTGATGTGGTGGTAGAACGGGAAACCCTGGTTGGTCCTGCCAGGGATTTAACTGATGTGCGAGAGAGAGAGGGAGAAAGAAATACGCAACGGCTCCAAGAGATTGGAGCATCCTAGTGGGGGGGAATTCGAAGGGTCGTATTAATGGTCCTGGAAATTGAAAACGCGTCTGGCAAACCAAAGTGGGTTGGCCTCTCTTCCTTTCTCTCTTTTTTCTACCCCCTCCCCTTGCCCTTTTCTACCCTCAACCTCTATCTATCTTTTGTCCTGTTCTTGCTCGATTGTTTCCACTGGCTGAAATATATATATCCGAACAAAATGGCGTATCACCGTAGGATTTCATTTGGATTAATTTGATCTTGCGTATAGATCAAAACTGACGAAATATTCTATATTACACGAATTTTCTATTAATAAAATATTTCATATAAATAAATGGGATAAATTTAATTTTGTAATGATATAGATTTAATATGTAAATGAATAAATTATACGCATAGATAGATGTTAATAATAACGAATTGACTAGTAGTATAGATAAAGTCTTCTTTGTCGGTGAATTGATATTAAGGTGCCAATAACAAGGATGATGGGAGTATCGGTTGGTGTATCGCTTGTATATGGTTTATGGGCTTGTATCGAGATACAAATGCTTCACGGAACGATGACTCGCTTTGATCATCGTCGTTGTAATCGTCGTTGTCGTTGTGGTCGTCATCGTCACCATCATCATCGTTGTGGGTAGGTTTCAATACACCATTGCAATTCGATGTCCATACCGAACATTGATTTTATATTTATTCGAAGAAATCGAGGTGAGTTTGATACACTAAATACACACACACACACACACACACACAGAGAAACACACGTAAATCTCGATCTGATTCGACTAAAACGACTGACAACAACGACTATAACTAAGAAACGAGTAAAACGATTGTATGTTGCCAGTGGACTCGTAACAGTTTCTTAATTGAGAGCTATGCCAGCGAAGTATACTGCTGGCCCTCCTCTGCACCGATGACAGGACCTCCATTGTCGCGTCCAACGAAAGACGACGCGAGGTATCTCTTGGAAAAAGATGATGCTGCGAGTTCGAACCGATGATCGTGAAAAGTCATCACGAGTTATCGAACCGCGTTGCCTTATTTATTTCTCCTCTCTCTCTCTCTCTCTCTCTCTCTTTTTATAGTTCATTTTGTTCCCCCAACCCCCATTGTCGTTTGCTTTAGAAAAGAAAAAAAAATTTTTATTAATCACGAAAAGGGAAAAAAAGAAATATTTTATTAATATGTCACCCCGAAAATCATCAATCGGAATCACGATCATTTTTCATTTTATTTATTTATTTTTTTTTTTTTTTTTTTTTTGTTATTATATCTGTTCCCACGTATAGAAACGCAATATCTTCTATATATATATAAACGAAATAATAATAATAATAATAATAAAAAAAAAACATACAATCTTAAACTCGAGTCTCGAGAATAAATTCCAAACGTTCGATTGGCTTCGTGAAAAGTCGAGAATGAGGGTGAATATAAGAGGGATGAGATGAGGAGGAGAAAGAGAAAGAGAAGAAGAAGGAGTAGTAGGAGAAGGGAGAGGGGAAGGGTGTAAAAAGGAAAGGGGGGAACGTCGTGTTCGAGGATCGAACTTTGTATTCATAACACTGAGGCCGAAATAACGCGGCACTCAACGGACGATACATCACGCGGAGTGAAAAAGAGACGAAAAACGAGAGAGGAGGGATAGGGGAGGGAGGGCAGGCTTGAAAAAAGAAGAGAATGAGATGGAACAACCATGGAGTGGGGAGGGGGAGGGATGGGCTTATATATATATATATGAAGAAAGATAGAAAGAGAGGAAAAAAGGAAGAAGAAAGGTGAAGAAAGAAAAGAGAAAGAGAGAAAGAACGCGCGTGGTTGGATGGCCACTATCAGAGGCTCTCTATGATTAATGATCGGAGTATAATGCTGTTTTCATTAAACTCATTTCAGTGCAGCTCTCGTATATAGCGCCGCCATGATCGACCTTTGGTTCGGGGCATACGCGCGCCCTTAGCTCCTTTCTCGACAGTTGCCTCTGCACGCTTGGGACTTGATTATGACGTCTATATGAAAATCGTCCTTGAATACTACCTCTCTTTCTATCTTTCGTATATTTTCTCGTTCTTTTCTCTCTCTCTCTCTCTCTCTCTCTCTCTCTTTTTCTATCTTTTTCTATCTCTATCTTTCTTTTTAACGGGCACGTTCTTCTAATCGTCGTTATTGTCGTTTATGGTTGCAGGACTACCACATCACGATCATATAGATCAATGATAATTCTCTGTCACTCTTTCACTCTTGTCTTTTGTTCTTTCTTCTTCTCTTAATTCTTTAAAATTTACTTGAGATATCTTATTTCGATAATAAAATAAATAAAATATCAACTATCTCGTTGCTATAAGCTCGTAAATTGTTAATCGCTTGTTCACCTTGATGGCCGATATAGAAAGAGAAAAAAAGAGAAAAATGTAGATTAATTATTCCACGCTAATCGTTTATACCGGTTCTCTTCCTTCTATCCTCATTTTCCAGATAATTTAACGAGTTCGTACAGCATGTATGTGGTATGTAGGTATATAGATATACGTTTAATAAGGATACACCTATAGGTATAGTTAGCTAGCTAGCTTGCTTGCTAACCGTGTTCGAACCAATGTCCGAGCTTAATGCGATAATCCCCATTTTTTTATCCTCTTCATTTTTGAACCCTTTAAGAATTATTACTGCATACCAGGACTATATAATTTTTCATTAGAAGCTACATTATTTATAGGAAGATGCCGAGGGGGTTGAGGTAAAGCATCAACAGGATGATGATCCTTGGGCTGGACGCAATTACACCGTGGATCTCGAAACTGGTGAGTCGACATTCGATTTTTCTTTATTTTAATGTCGTTTAATATTCTTCTTGTTTTTATAATCTATTTTTTATAATCAATCAACGTTAAATTTGATTTTATTCAATTTCTCGTTTCACTCTTAAACAATCTGTGCACATGTAGAAAATTGACTGAAATATTATTCAACCCTCTCTTGGAATGATTTCTTTATACATAAAATAAGTTATATATTAGTTTATATATAACTTACAATTATTTAGTGAAATCGGATAGGTTTCTATTAAATAAAAACTTATATACATATATATATTTGGTAAAAAATTAACTGAAAAAATATTCAACCCCTTCTTAGAATGATTTGCTAATCTTTGGCAATGATTGATAACTCATAACGTCATATATATACTTACTTACTTACTTACTTACTTATGTTACTTACTTACTTGCTCACTTACTTTACGTTAGCAATTTTTCGACGTAAGGAAAAAATTGTACTTCGACTTAACGATTTATCTTTCTCGAGAGTTCCCAATTAAAGAAGTCGATCAAACGTGCAGGAACGCCGTACACGCTCCCATTGGATTTCTTTGTGCATCGAGCGAACAGCTGAATACAAGCTGGTCCTTCGTTGGCTGCTTATTCTCGGACCGTGTCGAATTAACGCGGCAATTTGTAAGAACCAATTTTAGCATCGAGTCGTATGAGTGAGCACCTGGCGGCACCTTTCGCGCTTATAATTACCATAAACGCGACCGACCAATGTTATCTTGTGAATGTCGAAAAACTTTTGATCGAACCTAAGAGAAAGAGAAAGAAACTTTGACATTTGATAAAAGCGCGGAACGTGTCAATCAATTTGACAAACATTTCACCTAAGAAATAATACGAACTTTAGTTACGTATCAACGAGGGAATGCGTATAGTTATTTATTTTATATATATATATATATTTTTTGTTTCCCCCACGTTGTCTGTCGTAATTCTACTAGAATTTAAATGTTAGATTCGCATTAATTTATTATTAATTTCGTTCGAGACGTAAACAACATTTGATCAAACGTTTTAAACAGATTTCAAACAAAATTCGATTTTATTGAAATGATTTAATTTAATCGTATATATATATATATATATATATATATATATATATATATATATATATATAACGCGACTTTCCAAAAGTCACCTATACTTCTTGATATTACCTGGCATCGCAATTACGAAGAGTGCATTGTACGAAGGTAAGAAATTTGGAGGGAAAAATATCTATGTTGACAGACGTGTTTTTTTGTAAATTCGACTGAGAAAATACGAATGGACGTTGTCGCAACTCGGACACGTAACACATATATGAAAAAGAAAAATAAATAAAGTAAGAAAGTATCAGAAGGAAGTATGAGTATGAGAAAGTAAGAAAGTATGAGAAAGTAAGAAAGTATGAGAAGCACACACTGTATATGTGTGTGTGTGTGTGTGTGAGAGAGTTGGTACTTGGATCGAAGGGACTGCACTTTATTCAGGTAGGATAACGACGGGCTTTGCCAGGCAGGTACCAGTTCCGGAGGAGTCCAAGAAGTCGGGGAGTGGCATCAGGAACGCCCTCGCTACCTTTCTCCCCTCCTCCTTCACTTCTTCTTCTTCTTCTTCTTCTTCTTCTTCTACTTCTTCTTCTCTTCTTCTTCCCTGTTCCTTCTTATGTCTCTCTTCGTTCTCGAGTCTCGAGTTGGCTAGGCCCTTCTTCAACTCCCTTCCACACACTTCTCCTCCTTTGCCTTTGCATTTAATTACTTTGCGTTGAAGCGAGCGTGCTCGTTTCACCGTGAACCCACTCTCTTCCCTTCTCCTTTAGAAGACTCAAACGTCGAGGCAATTTACGAGGATCCTCTTCGTTTCTCTTTCTTTCTTTCTTCTTTTTTTTTTTTTTTTTTTAATAATTTATTTTATTTTATTTGCTTGTTTGTTTCAATCTTTCTCTCGTTTCTTCGTATAAATTTTTTTATGAATTTTACTTTTCACTTGTATTCCAATTTAAAGCAAATATTAATGTAATTATCTTAATGACCATATTTCTTTCTATATATATATATATTTTTTTATCTTTATCTTTCTATTGTTTGTTCGAAAAATGTTTTTTTTTTTAATTAATTTTTCCTCACATTTCAACGTACTACAAAAGTTTATAATATAATTATCGTTTAGTATCATAATTTCTTTTTATATTACAGATTTTTCTGACTTCAAATACAAAACAATACGTATGTTATAAATTCAACAAATTATTATCAAAGATCATCGTATCATTCGTCTTCTTGTCTATACAAATTTTTTTTTTTTTTTTTTTTTTGTTAATTTTTATTCTTACAGTGTTCCGATAACTAACTAAAATTCCAATAGAACGACAATTTTAGCCAACAGCGGCAAATAATTAGCCTCTTGCATAGGGGTCCCGTTTTATCGACGATAATTGCATAATTAACGTCGTTGAATTCTTTGTCGTTGATTTTATCAATCCATCTATCTATATATATATATATATAATATTCAACATAGTATATACCGTATCCGTGTAATCGCGTTAACGTTTACGGAAATTAAATGCTAAAGCCTAGTGGTACGGTATGTTATAAATAGTATGTATGGTAATCGAAGCAGTCAGTAAAAGTTTTTCGAATAATAATAATAATAATAATTATAATCACAATTATAAAATAATAATAATAATAACAATAATAATAATGATAAGAATATAAGAAGAAAGAAAGAAAGAAAGAAAGAGAACTGTTGGACCGTGTGCAAGGAGTTCGATGAAGCTGCTCCGCGATTCGATTCGAGCAATATAATAAGTTCTTTCTATTGGTCGAACAGAGGAAAAGGATCGAAGGAGATCGAAATAAATAAAGAAATAAAGAAAGAAAGAAAGAGAAAGAGAGAGAGCAACGAAGCTCATTACGCGGCTATCTCGTCGTCGATCGACTCGAGCCTATTCGACGTACGGCGCGTGTGATTAATGAGCCGGGGCGACTGATATACACAAAAGCCACTCGATTTCTTTGCCCGTCCCGTAGTCCCTGTTTCTCTACTCAGATTTATCGAGAGAAAATGGAGATCTAAAAAGTCGCCGGCAAGATGGCGGGACCTCGAAGGAAATACACACACTGTTTCTACTATACCAACGCCTGTTCCTGTTTGCTTGCTTGGTTTCTTGTTAGTTCTTGTTAGTCCACCCTAGAATATACTTTTTTTTACATTTTTCCTATTTTTTTTATATGTTATTCTTTCGACAAAGGAGAGAGAAAAAAGGAAACGAAAGGTGTATGGTGGCCATTAGAAATTTTTTTTCTATTTTTTTTCTATTTTTTTTTTGATAAAGATTTAATCGGTACACTACGTAATGGTTATGAGAATGAAGAGAAAGGAAAATAGAATCGTTATAATTTTGTTATTAAATAATATATATATGTATATATATAGGATAATTTATTCTTAAACAGAATTGATAAGATTAATTGTAAATTATATAATACGTTTTATTTATTTCTTTTTGTTTTTTTTTTAATTTAATTTTATTCGTGTTCGATGAAATTGTTCAGAGAAATTGTTGGATCGCGATTATATCTAAAGCGTACGAATAAAAATGAATTTCTCGTGCTGATCGCGATCTATCGACGAGACGGAAAACAGCAAAGAACAAGAAAGAGGAAAAAATAAATAAATAAATAAAGAAAGAACATAATTCATTGAAGAAGAAAATAGATGATGATAAAAAAAAAACATGCGAGGAAAGGTAAGAAGGATTATCATCGTGCTAGGTGCTTGTACCAATTTGACGAAGCATGATGGATTACACGCGGTCCAGTTGTTAAAAGTTTATAGACGTTGAATAAATTATCATAGCATTGTCTTTTCTCAAGAACGCTATATTAGCGCATTTGGGTGCGCCAATGAAATAAACTTTATAATCAAATTCATTTTTACGATTATCGTTGTGTGAAAATCACCTTTAGTGATTTTCTTTTTTAAATCAAGTCAAGAAGAAAAAAAAACAAACAAAATAAAAAAAGTAAATCATTTTCAATGGAACGATAAAAACGACAAAAATATATCCGAGATTATATTCGTTGGAATTTATTATTAAGGATATCAAATGAAACCTTGTATTGCGAGTATTCGACAAAACGAGATGAAGAAAAAAAACAACAACAACAAAATGTTGATTTGATAATAAAGACCACGATGTCTCTTGCAATACGTGTAGAGTACGACAGACAACAAGTGTTATTTGTATTAGTAAGTAAAGTACGGATTAAAACTTGTTTCATCACTTTTTACTTATTATTAATATTTTTTTTTATATTATATTCATATATGAATAAAAATCTAATTGCGAAACGTTTTATCTATCCGATTTGTCACATTATCTATTTCTAATGACGAAATTTGCTTTGATTATATCAGTATGGTGGTGTGTGCTGTGAATTACGAGCACATTTTTTTTTACGAATGAAAATATATATTTGTTCGCAAATCACGAGATTCCACTGTTGTATATATTTCGATGTAAATCTCACGATGATTTTAAAATCCCATATTCATTGTCAGCAAGCCTCGTTATTACCTATCGATGATAGTAAAATCGATTGTTGTTGGCTGAGAATCGAGGTACGAGGAAATCGTATAATGGGCGTTCGATTTGTTCGACTCCGCCTTCCTTCGACGTTATCTTCGTAAACTTTGAACGTTAGAATCTTGGCGAAAGGTTTTCGAATGTCCTCGATGAACGATCTCACACACACACACTCACACACAAACAAGGGGGGAGTCTCCTCTTTGTCGGAGTAAATTTTCTTATTTTTTTTTTCTTTTTTTTTTTTCATATGAGATCTTTGAAAAGACGAAAAGAGAGAATTTAAAAAAGAATTAAAAAAAAAAATAATAAAAAGAATCGCAAGGGGAGGCAAAAAAATGGTCATCATCGTTCGATACGGGTACTCGAATATATAGGAGAATACTCTTATGTGTGAAGTATAGAAGTGGTGGGGGAGGGGAGGGGGAGCGGTGATGGTTGAGGGAGGGAGGGAGGGAGGGAGGGGGTCGAGGGGTTGGTTATAGGGACGCATGCGTGAACTGTGTAAAAGGAGACATCTGCCACGTGCGCGGGCGTTGCAGGCGGCGCGTTGCGTATCCATGCGTTGGACGAAATCTCTTATGGGGGAAGATCGTATTGGAAAGCATGGCCGCATCCGCCATGCGTACGCGCAGACGCTTCGACATAACATTTTTTTTTCTCTCTCTCTCTCTTTCTCTCCCTTTTTCTCTTTTTTTTTGCTTTCACTTTTTGTCTCTCTCTCTCTCTCTCTATTTCTATTTCTATTTTTCTTTTTTTTTTATTTCCACTCGAAAATTAATCGTTTTAAAAGATCGAAGTTCCTAGCCGGATTCTCCTTTCTTCGGAACAATTTATTTGATATGATCGACGGCAAGAGATCGTTAAAGTTCAAATACACGTTGGTTTAAAAAAAAAAAAAAGAAAAAAAAGAAGAAGAAAATAAAATGAAAAAAAGTAAGCGTACAATTTTACGATGCATACAAAAATATTTCGTTTTTTTTCTTTTTTTCGATAGAAAAATTACAAATGGATAATAAATGCATTATTTCGATCGAACGTTGAACCTTTTTTTCCACGTAGCGTCCTATTTTAATTTCCGCTTCGATTCGTTACGAGTTGGTACCACCACCTCACACTCGAGGAATGAGGGGGGAAAAAAGAAAAGAAATGAAAAGAAAAGAAAAGGGAATTAAAAAAAAAAAAAAATAAATAATAATAATATCCAACTGCGGCAATGCGTGGCAACGGCCGTGACTAATTTCGTTCGAGGTGCTTTCGGAATTGGAAACGGAGCCGACCGCGAAAAACTGAAATTCATGGTGTTGTTCCTCTACCACTTGACGTAACGCACCAAATTCCATATGCCGTTGTACTTTTCCAAAGAAGGAAATCCATTTGTTTCGAATATTTCTTATTGGTCATCGTAGATTAGAGAAAGTATTACCAAAAGTAATACTTAATCGTATCATTAAATTTGTGCTTGTTAGAGACGTCAAAGGGTGGTGGTGGTGGTGGTGGCGTAGTCCAGTGTTTTCTGATTTTGCGATGACCGGTCAAACGAGAGTGATGGAACTTTTCTCTTTTGGCTCGTTGTTAGGGAGAAACTAAGAGAGAGAGAGAGAGAGAGAGAGAGAGAGAGAGAACTGGAATCAATATTTGGAGCCGTACGTGTTCCGCCATGTTAGTACGACTATACCAAGCAGAAATCCCCATGGGGGTTGCGCGAGTTGCTGGCAGGGTCGGGGGCAGCTGCCCTGGCGTAGTGGTATGGCGTGGTGGTATGGCGTGCCGTGTACGGGCTCACAGGGATACTCGGGGCCATGACTTGCCATATCCACCCACCCTCTGTATAACACGAGCACGCACCATTACTCATATCGTGGCTCGTTGCACGCCACGGATTCGTCCTGAATCCAGGAGGGCACTCTTCCGAGCTGCTACTACGATTAAAATAGACGGCTACGGTTGCTGGTCAATTCGGTTTTTTGTTTTTTTTTTTTCATTTTCTTCGAAAATTACGATAGCTCAAATGTGTTACGTAAATACAAAATTCGTATTTCAATTTCTTTTTTTGTTTTTTAAATTAAGTATTCGATAAGAAATAATAAGCACGTACGTACAACATTTTGTTATCTTTTTCTAACAAGGACCGCATACGGTTAGCCCCCAAGGTCTTAACTAATGTTCGATAATAAAATATCAAACTGGTTTTTCTATGCACTAGTAATTCCCAAAGGGATATTTTCTATTTGTTTATTTTTTTTCTTTTATTACGCTGACACTTAAATTAGCAGAATTCGTGCAACAACGTCGTCGTCGTCGTCGTCGTCGTCTATGAAAAAGAAAAATTCCTTTTCCAAGAAGCGGTAAGAAATTTCGATCGAGATTAGGAATATGATGGCGCGACGCAGCTAACCGGCTAGCTAGCTAGCTAGCTGCCTAGTCGCGAACATAATTAATCACAAGAAGCAATAACTCATAGGCAGAAGGAACGTTTCGACCAATCGATCTGAATTCCAACGGTGATGGTAACGTTAAATTAATCATCTTTAGAGACTGGACGAGCAAGAGTCACGGTTTACTAATACGTCGCTCAGGGAATAATTTAATTAGGCAAAAGTATGGTGCCTAAAGGAGAAGTTACTACGCGAGGTGACTTTAATAAAAAAAAAAAAAAGTATATTCTAGTCTCCCATCGACAAAAGATTTGGAATTTACCTTTTGAATGAATATCAAAAGATTCGAGGTCTTCTTCTTCTTCTTCTTCTTCTTCTTCTTCTTTATGTTGGTATTTCTCTATCATCGGATTAGAACATTACCATAAAACTCATATTAGGGTTGAAGATATAACGATGACAAGGTGAACGATGACAGTTGGCAAGTAACGATGAAAAGTTAAATCAGTGGCACGTCTTCTCTGCTCTTCGGCTGCCTTTTTAACTTTTCGAATTTCTTGCCACAATGGAGAGGAGTTCCTGACGAAGTTGTAGTAGACGAGGGTTGTTACCTGACTCAGGGCATCTACTACAATTTTCTTTCAAACATTTGACTAAATGTGTTATAATAATCATCATTATCGTTACGTGAAAATAATCAAGATTTGATTTTTCTTCTTTCAAATTTTCTAACGTCACACAAATCTCTAATCGCGAGAGTATTGAAAAATAAATCTACGTACACGTTAATATACGTTGACGCATATAACACCTTTTCTTTCGATCATTCGTACGAAAATACAAATTCGAGTACTCGAGAATAATGTAAAGCCAAACATTAAATAAACAACAGACGAAGTTAAGGACACTAAGGTAGGCTCCTTCGCCAGAGATCGTGTTGATTTAGGATAGATATGTATCAGAACGCGTTCCTTGAGGTCAACCTGTCACTTCAAGTACCATTAGCCCTTTCTAGACACCCTCTCCAGACACAACCTTCAACCTATCATTATTGCATCCAATCGTTCTTTTTTCCCAACCTACTCCTTCCACGAAACACCTTCCTGAGAAACTTTCTCCCTCTCTCTTTCTCTCTCTCTATCTATCTCTTTCTTTCTTTCTTTCTTTCTTTCTTGCTTTCTTTCTCTCATTTGAGTACCTCTTCGCGGACTTTGTTTTTCGTTACGAAGCAAATTCCTTTCTAGTCGATTAATATTTAACAATACACACTCATACACATACTCACGCAAGCACTCATACAACAAGCGCATAAAAAAGAGTTGGTCGTTTTTGCATTCGAAAAGATACCAGAAGAGAATTGCGGACGGGGTTTCAACTTTGTGTGAAATCTGCCGATCAGCACTTGCTGAACGCATCCTCGTAAAGAGAAAGAGAGAGAGAGTAGGCTTTGGCAAATAAAAAAAAAAAATAAAAAAAATTGTAATGCGTGTCGCGTGTTTCGGTCATGACAATTTATTTATTTTCTTTATGATTGTGATTCACTTATGATCACTCGTAACATGTGAATTTATCAAAGAACAACGAGATACGATATTATAGATTAATTGATTTTAAATCTGATCTGTGTCATCTGAAAGGGTTCGCATCGTTCCTATCTTCCGTTTCTTTCTCTCCCTCTCCCTCTCTCTCTCTCTCTTTCTCTTTTACTGTCTCATTCCGTTTTCATCGAATTCATGCATCACGACAACTTGCAACACCTACTTCCGAGGTCATGAACTAACAGTGTTCCTTTTGAATGTGGGCCGTAAAAATGTAGGTTACAAATTTTGATATCAGATGTGACGCAGTAAGTTGGTTATGCGTCTTCTTTGATCGGTCAGACGAGATTTTTCTTGTTTTTTTTTTTTTTTTTTTTTTTTTTTAATCTTCTAGACT
The DNA here is from genome assembly GCF_049000335.1 of Polistes dominula. Taxonomy (NCBI): domain Eukaryota; kingdom Metazoa; phylum Arthropoda; class Insecta; order Hymenoptera; family Vespidae; genus Polistes; species Polistes dominula. The sequence continues at coordinate 1,696,487 of NW_028300899.1, forward strand.
TGATTCATACATTTTGTGAGAAAATAAAATGAATTTACATTCGCACTGGGAACTGTTTTTAGATCATAATTTTCTGTTTTTTTTTTTTTTTTTTTTTTTTTTTTCATTCACTTCAGGGTCAACACATTTTGTATTATCTCGAAGAATCTTAACGTGGTAGTCAAAGGAATCACACACATAGAACACTAACTTCACTTAACGTGTTCCCCTCATTATTTTTGCCGAGTTTTTGAGAAAGAGGGAGAGAGGGAGAGAGAAAGAGATCAAGATCGTAGGATCTCGTAAAGAACACGTCGTAAGAGGCACTATCAGTATAAGTACCAGCACCACCAGAAGTAGTAGTAGCAGCAGCAACAACAGCAGCAACAGCAGCTACTTGGGTACGTCGTTTCGTACCAAGTTGAGATCGTATCACAAATAGGAAGAAACTTTAAAGAAGAAGTTCTTCTAAGTTGTAGTTAACGCGTACTTGCCTTATACGACCTCGCCCTTCTTCTTAATCTTTTCACATCCTATAAATTCCGAAGCTTTATTAGATGTGATACATATACTCAAGGTTACACGATAAACTAACTTATTATTTTTTGTTCACGTTAATAACATTACCACAAATTTACGATTAAAGTTATTATATCCATGATATTTTTATCACGTTAGAAGACAATTTGTTGTCTAAAGTATGAAACGAAGGAAAGGAACCTAGAGACTGAACGATTCGTTTCGATTTCCAGACCGAAAGAGACTAACAGGGAAGGTCTAACTTGCTTCGAACTTTTCGGTAGTCGAAATGTAAAAAATGCACCTTCTAAGCATGACTTGACTACCGGTTGCTTCCTCTCCGTCATGGACAGACGCGTGGCCATCGAAAAGTGCAACCTAAACACGAAGACCGAAGCGTCATACTATGAGGCGGCAACAATGCTCATTGACGGCGGCGTCCACGAGATCGTGAATGACTCGTAACAACCTCGTACGAGGTGTGAGCTGGTTTTCTGACCCCGTTTTTATTACACTTCACCGATACCTTCTTCTTTTTCTTCTTCTTCTTCTTCTTCTTCTTCTCATTCTTATTCTTCTTTTCTTCATTATTCTCTCTCTCACACACACACACATACACATACACATTTTATTTAGTCTCATCTTCACACCGTTAAGTCTTAGGTTAATCTTACAACTAGAAACAAACAAACAAACAAACAACACAACACAACATACAAATACGAAGAAACTGATTAGTATCGCGTTTTTAATAGAGAAGAAAAAAAAAATAATGACACGATTATTTAAATCAAAAATTCATCGTACGGTTTCACGGTCAACGAAGCGTACCTACCTACCTACCTACCACTACACACAATTCAAAAACGATGCGTATTAACAAATCCGCTTATGTTAGACCGCTAGAAAGCTGCGACATCGGCCACCACGGCCGTTGCCCGTACGATGACCGGACGTTTTTCAACGTCTATTACTACTTTTAATTGTGTTACCACTCGATTACACCGACAAAGAGTGAGAGAGAGAGAGAGAGAGAGAGAGAGATACTTACCTCTCGATACTTAGTCGATACCTTTGATTCTTATTCGAAAGAACGTCAGTATTAACTGGAAAATATATACGTACGATTTATTTTTCTCTCTCTTTTCTCTCTCTCTCTCTCGTGATGATGTTTTCTACCGTGATGATAAATGATCGTCTATTGACCTTCGAAACAAAAAAAAACAAAAAAAAGAAAAGATAATTTTAATTGTAGATATTAGTAATCGCTAAAGATAGGATCATAGTTATTATGTAGCAATAATAGCCATATCGTTGTTACGTCTCAAAACGTTGAAATTTATCTTCGATTGATATTACGTTTTATCATTTTTCATTTATTCCAATACACACACCTTCTCTCTTGTGTATGTTACTACTTGGTGTATTTTCAAAGTAATCTCGATTATGATTTTTCCTCATTGCGCACATTTATTTACACGCGAGAAAGCATACAAACGCAATACTTTCGCCTCGTTAATTCTCAACTACCGTGAGAGGGGTGGGCTGAGATGTGGGGGGTGGGGTGGGGCGGGGGTGGGGGGGGGGGGGGTAAAGAAGGAGACACGATACGGAGGAGAGAAAGAACAAAAATTATATTACGTTCCCAAGAAAGTCTTTGCTTTCGCGAAAGAATCTCACATCGTGAATTATATTATTCGGTAGATTCATTTTATCTCAGAGGAAAAACGGCATTTTGTATAAATTTTTTTCCCCCCTTTTTTTTTTTTTTTTTTTCTTATTCAAGTATACGAGGACAAAGACGAGATAATAGGATTCGTCGTTTCCGACGGTCGACAAATCCCGTTTGGTTATTTCAAAGTCCCATAATATAAGTCCTCTGGTAAGGAAATGATGAGAATCGGGGATAAAGTTTGAGAAAAAAAAGTGGGAGGAAGGGGGGGGGTTTTAGAAAATAAAGAAAAAGTAGAATCTAGAAGTAGAAGTAGAAGAAGAAGTAGAAGTCAAAGAGCACGATCGTATCGGATGGCGGCGTAGCGAGACCCGGGTACAATGCTGGAAAAGCACAAGTTCATGCAGCTACTATTATTTATCGCGTACACAGGGTGTCCCAGGACTACGTTCTCTGTTCTTCCACGACGGTTCCAGAAGATCGAGCACGCATTGTTACGTTACACTTTTGTTGGTGCTCGTATTTCGCTCATGGCAATGCTCTCCTATCTCTCTCTCTCTCTCTGTCTGTCTGTCTGTCTGTCTGTCTTTCTCAATCTGTATAGTGCATGAGCTTTGGGGTATACAGTGATTTGCACTTATTGCTAAATAAATCAGTGTTTTCAATACTGTATAGGTACGCACTATTCAATAGCTTTGAAAATCTCTCTTCTGTTCTCTCCTTTTTCTCTTTTATTCAATCTTTTTTTTTTTTTTTTGTACGTATTCGCGTTTCAACATAATTAAGGTTGGCGAACGGTAAAGAGAATTGTTCGACAAAATTGAAGTTTGATCCTGTTATGTATTTTCTTACGTTTCATGACAAATACAACGCATCATAACTTTTACGTCAAATGATTGTGTACAGATATAATCTTGGATGATCGAGGGTGTCCAATAATGATAAAGCAAATATATACACGATTTTTAGTTATTTTTATTAATTAATATTATAAGTTGGAAAATGTTTGATATTTTAGCATCGTTATTGCTAACAGTTATAAAATTGTTCTTAGACGTTCATTATAACTCGTCAATTAATCCGATCTCTATGAATCCCGAAAAGATATATCCGAATCAGAGCGACGACGTAAGAATAAAAGGTATCAAGGAAAAAAGGTAAGCATTTGACAGGATTTAGATAGTATCTCTAACCGGCAGTGGTTTACAATCTTTATCTTCCGGTAGAAAGAGAGGAGTATTGCCCATCTGACTTTAAGAATCGCTAGTCACTGTGTGGATACCTTACGAGTAGATACACTTGTGTGTTTATATTGAACGTATGAAAAACAATATCACCTTGTGGTAATCGAATAATCGAAGTTTAGTAAGTAAGTAAGTAGCTTGATTATACTAAAGCATATATTCATTCATCAAATTTCACCAACATACATACATACACTATACTATACTACACTTGACCCGTTTGCATTGACTACGAGACATCAAGTATTAAACATAAGTACCATTGGAACGATCATGATAAAGACATTTAATAAGTTTAAATTGCATCAATTTTCAAAAGTGCATTAGTTCTTGATTATTATTTCTCTATCTTTCTCTCTCTCTCTCTACTTAAGAAATTCAATCGGTATAGTACATGAAGAAGTAAATCAATTTATAAAATAAGCCCCGTTATTTTTATTAGTACCTGTAAATACGTGTAAAAATCGAAGCAATTTAACGATAAAAGTGTTAAAGAAATCCTAAAGATTGTGACGATAGAAGAAGAAAGTAGGTAATGGTAGTTGTCTAAAGGGGTTGTTGTATTATGGCAAAAGAAGGAAAGATGATGATGACTCGGGGCAATGGCGAGGCAAGATGCACCCCTGACCGAGGCCGTGGCGCCGCGCTCTATGCCTTTTCCTTGAGATCCCAAGCCACCACGGTATACGCTGCTTCCCTATACTACTCGCAGTGGGGAGCCCGTAGAATGGCATTATGGGTAGAGACCTTCTCTCCTCCTCCTCCTCTTCCTCCTCATCCTCTTCTCGCCCTCTCTTCCCTATCACTCCTTCCTTTCCTCCCTCTCACTCTATCTCTCTCGTTCTCTCGTGCCCTCAGTCGATCCTAACCAACCAACTCCCCACCCCCCGTCCCACCCATTCTCCTGCCGCCCCGTAGCGGCACGGCATTGTCTGGCAGCCATATTGGAATAACAGCCAACCCCGTCGTGATTGGTCCGTTTTTTTTTCACGGCAGAGCCCATGCCTCGGCACGATACTCTCGCGAACGGGCCCCGTGGTTAGGCAATGCCTCGGTACGCGATAGTCTATCAGTCGACTCCATGCTGTGCCTGCATCGAAATCTTCATATTATTCGTAAGATTACGATTCGTCGTTATGATTTACAACAATATATGCAATATTCGATGCGAAACATCAAATATCAACGATTTGTGATAATAAATCGTGTTGTTCAATTGTTCTTATCGTTTTATCATTACGACAAATCATTAGGATTGTTGGTGTATTTTTATTGTGATAGAAGAAGAAGAAGGCACGGATTAGTCGGATGTGACAGTAACATTGGCTGGAATACCTTGATCGATCTTGAAGAATCTTCAATGGACTCGAACATTTAATTTGATAATAAATGTTCAACATGCAGCAAGACATTTCTATGTGTTGTAATAATAACAGTCGTTCGATGGTAGAACTGTTTAAAAGTTGTGAGAATTCGTTTGAAAATCGAGTATTAGTGAGATTAAATGGATTTTATTGATCGGTACATAAGTGACGTTTTAATGTTTTAAGAATTACGAAAATATACTCATTGTTATAAACAGTTAAATTAGTGTTATGTGTTTATTAATAAGAAAAATCAGTGTAGTCTATGTTGGGATTATTCTTCTATTGTTTCTGGATTAAATTCATCAAGGTATACATATATCTATATATATATATATATGTATGTATATATAATAAGCATAAGCAATGTCATACTTGAAAGACAGAGAAACCAAGTGTGGTTAGTTAGAAACGCGTTTTACGGTCGGTCAAATGACGATTTATCACGATCACCGATCACACGATGAATGTCATTGAGAGCTCATCGTTCCTCGATTCGTATTATTATCTTGTACGATACTGTTAACCCTTTTACCGTTTCACACATACATATATATATACTTTCAGTAGAAATAATCATTGACACATACTTATTTATTGAACTTAACATTGACACAAAGAATACACAAATATTTCAACATTTATTATTATTTCTCATAAAACGTCAAAGAAAACACAACGAATCTAATCATTCTTTATTTTTCTCCCCCACCCCCAACCCCATTGCAAATCAGGTGACATGAAATCTTTCCTATGTGTCAGTAAGTAAGATGTCAAAAAGATCAATTTCGTTTGTAGTTACAATCCTTCGTCGTCGATCTTTTCATATTAAAGAATGAAAAGGATAAAAGATAGAAGAAGATTATAAGGAAGGTGTGAATAAGACAGAACAAGATATATCTATCAAGTATAGAGTAGGACAATCGTGCTAACGCATTTTAACGGAAGGATCAAAATCACGTTTATATATGTCGTGTGCAAGTAAATAGCAAACCCCAAAGGTATTAATTCTTTATTCCCTTTACCTTTAGGGAACGGGATGAAAGAGAACTATTACTGAACCTAAAACTTTCTTCGAATAACGGGCGAATTATTATTGAGTATTATAAGGGTAGAAATGAGAGTGTGTGTGAGAGAGAGAGAGAGAGAGGAGAAGGAAGAGTGTCCTTAGCCAAAGGAAACGATCGTTAGGTATATGCGCGAAAAATGAAAAATGATCTTACGACATTGCCGTGGCCATGGTAAAGGACGAGTTCCCGCGAGTTCAAAGAAGCCGTAGAATATCGAAAAGATTCTACCAACTGGTACCATTAGATGCGCAGCTAAGATCTACGATCATTCTTCTTCCAACCTTTCTTTCTATTTTTTCTTTCTCTTTTTCTTTTCTTTTTTTTCCAAATTTTATTTTATTTTATTTTTTTTTTTTTTTTTTTGTAATCTTTCCAACGGTTTTTACTTTTACTACGATTTTCGCAAAGTCTCATTTTTATTATTTTTAGTATTTTTTTTTTTTAATTCTTCGATTAACTCATTGCGACATAGAATTTTTAGATAATAAAATAGCAGCCTAATAAAATTGCATTTCTATGCAATACTTGCATAGAAATTTGATTACAATTTAAATGAAACTAAATTGGTATATATGTTTTTATTAATAAAGGTATTACATAACGTAATAATGCAAAAACATAAAAAAAAGAGTTAATAATTAATCGTTTTGCTTAAATAAGACGAAATATAAATTTATGAGCATGTGTAGCTATTGCAATAATATTTCAAGGTGGTACTAAAAATGTCCCATCGTGCATTAAAAGGTGTATCAAAAAGGTGGGACACTTTTAATTCGACATCGTGTCCCAAAGAGTTAATTGATTTTTAATGAAAAGTGAAAAGCGTTAAAATATTTGTCGTTCGTTCTTCCATTCTTCCTCCTTTTCTTCCTATCGTTCATTTTTCATCGATGTTTCAATTTTCTCTTCACGTCAATTCATTATTGACATTTCTTAGATTGATTCGGTATCAATGGCCTTTGAAAAATTCTTTGAAAAAATCTGAGGAATGTACTTACGTGTAAAGAATAATGAGATGTTACTACGCATTGTTTTTTCTCAAATAACAAAAGCCCATTACTATATATAGTTGAGCTTGCATTTGATTCCGAAACAGTTGGCACCGCTTATTAATGTAATAATTATTCTTAAAAGGTACATCTCAAAAGTCTCAAATTACGCAACACTCTAACGAAAATTCTTTCTTTCACATCTTCCTTTCCATCGTCTTCCACGTTGATCTTTGCTTTCTTAAAAAGGAAAGATCAACCCGAACAAGTTGTTCGATCAGGTTGCTCCCGAACAATTATTATTTTATGAGATTATTATCTTTAATAACAAACCCCAGACTGTCGAAGAAAAAGGAAAACTATTCGGACCCAAAAGATGAAAGATTTCAAGGATAAAATCCTTGGTGAGAATGTAATCTCTCGTCCATAGAATAAATAAACTTTTAATATTTATTATAATATACATATATTTTTTTTTTTTTACTTCAATAACAATTTGAAATATTTCTTTTGAAATTTTGGTTGTGGATGTTCTTAACGATTAATTTGTCAGTACTTTTCCACCTTCCCATAACATTTCCCATTCATAAAAAAAATATTTATGATTATTTTAGCAAATAATCGACCACCATCACCACTACTACCAACCAATCATCGTTCGTTCAATCATAAGAATAGAACATGGTAAAATACATCTGTTTTTCTAGGGATTATTTCAGGTCATTTCTCGGAGTGTATCGTAAGAACTTAGGTGGGAGTAAAATAGAAACGCGCGATTGGCTGTTGAGAATATTTCGAGGAAGGGTTGTATGTACCTTAAGGTGGATATTCAACATCCCTTAATAAAGTTATATTTGTTGTCACCCTGAAGTACAGGACAAATCCATCTCACTGTAATTTTGTGCACTTCGAGTTGCAGTCAGTACCTGTCGATTCTACCAGTTGATTTTTTTAGTGGCTTGCGTTTAGAAACGAAACGATTCCGTTCGAGTTTAGTTGAAATTTTCTCTGTTCTTTTTTTTTTTTTTTTTTTTTCTTTATTTCATCGTCCATCCTGTTTCTCTTTTCTTCGTTTTTTTGTTCTTTTTTTATTTTAGGGAAAAGAGTATTTGTTCAGTGAATAATGTGTGTTTCATTATTCGTTCAGTGTATTTTGCGTTAAGGAGCACGTGGTCTCTTAAACAAAATGAAAAGATAAGTGGTCGATTATAATAAGATTCTAACGTATAATAATATTATTATTATTTTTGATTATTTTTTGTTTCCATATTTCGATAGTTTATACCTTCACAAAATAACACATTACAATTTCAAGTACATATCTGAAATAATTTTGGAGTTACAGTCGTCTGATATTATTTCTTAATTGAAACATTAAACGTGTTTTTCTCGAAATTACATTTGTCAAATTTACGTTAGTTGTAATTCGAAGACAAATCATTCGATTGATTCTGCATACTACAACCGAGGTTCATATTACCAGAAATTCCTTCTATTTTGATAAACTTGTTGAATTTATTTATTTGATACACTGTGAAGATCTCCATAACTGCAACAGTCAGTGGAGAGAAACATTGTTTTTTGGGGGCCTTGAAAGATTGCGAATAACACGCTTAATTTTCCATTTTTTGGTCTAAAAATTTATTCATATATTCATTACATATTCACGAATATCTCCTTAAAAATTTAAAACATACCATGCAGTAGTTCTCTTTAAAAAAAATTCCGATTACTCATCTTTTTTTCAAGTGGTCACACTAGTGGTGCATCTTAAGGAAAATATATAACTTCAGTAGTTCGTATAAATAATAAAAGAAACCGTCTTAGTAGTAAATATAAAAATCAATGGAAATAATTACAGAAGTAATACATGTAAAAGATAAAACATTTATGCGCATTATTTGATAATTATTTTCCTATATTGAAGCGAAATATCAGTAGAAATATCATTCACAATTTGATTTGTATTACTGTGAAAAAAATTAGGTAAGAAAATCGTGGCGGAAAGTCACAATGATGATAATAAATAAATCAATCGATCGATCTATCGATCGATGCATTGTTAATCGTCAAATTTGTTATCGATTATTTAACATTTTTAATTAATTCATTCGCTTACAGGAGAATACATTCTCAGTACCTGCAACCAGAACGGAAACAGCGAGGTCGAGGAGGACAATCAATTTCTCAGAGAACAATCGTTTGGCTTGAATCACCATCCCTTGGCTGGATTTCCCGATGATTCTTTAGGCCTTAATGAAACTTTGGGCCTTGAAAATGATTTCACATCGGAATTACTCAATGACAGTCTTTTAGGAGGGACCGTGGTCGAGGATTTGCTTGGTGGGAACGATCTTGGTCTACCCGACGGATTCAATCTCGAGGAAGCGCTTCAACTCGTTGGCCTCGATGAGGTTAATAAACCAGAGAACGAGGTATTTTTCAAATATTTTCAAACGTTTTTTCTTTTTTTTTTTTTTTTATGTCGCCCCATTTATCCTCTCGCATTTCCAAAAAGAAAAAAAAACCCCCCCAAAAATACGATTGTCTTTATTCGTTCGCAATTTTACACGTCTTAATGATCGAGAAAATTCGTAATTCAATATTTAACGAAATCAAAAAAAAAAAAGGAAAAACTCTGTGCAATTGATTTTACAAATGAAAAGAGAGAAAAAAATAAAAGGAAGAAGCAGCATGTTGTAAAACGTTATTTACAAACTTTCTTGATCTTTTGATCGTGCACCATTTTGTTTGTTTTCCAATGAACTATAGGGGAAACGTGGGATCTCTCGTGATTTCACATCCAGCACCTATACCTGCTCCGGTCTCATAAACTCTATAAACCAAAAAAAAAAAAAAACAAACTCGCGTTATTTATTTATTTCATATATATATATATATATAATTTATATCCCTACGATTATGATAAATCTCATGTGCTCGATGACAATGACAATTAACGAGCAACCGTTGTTCCGATTATATGAGACACGGAGGATTGTTCGCTAGGAAACGAATTACGAACTGAAGAAGGAAAAGGTGAAGCAAGAGATAAAGAAGGAAGAAGAATTGGTGGTGGTTGAAGAAAACGACGACGGTAAACGTGGAAGAAGAAGAAGAAGAAGAAGAGGAGGCGGCGGCGGCGGAGGAGGAGGAGGAGGAAGAGGAGAAAGTAATGGTGGAGACAAAGTAAGAGAAGTAGAAGAAAACGAAGACGAGGACGACAACAATATTTACGACAACAATTACGATTACGACTACGACTACGACGACAACGAGGACGAGGACCACGAGAACGACGAATACGAAGAAGAAGAAGAAGAAGTTGTCGGTGGTTCCAAGGAATTTACGAGCGCAAAGGGTGACGTTCCTGTCAACGTCTCGAGTAACGTCGTCGAGGTCGCAAAGTCATCCAGGTGCGAGGATCCCGAGACCGGCGACATGATTCATACACCGCAATTTCATCATCCCCATCATCCGCACCACCGTTCCTTTCAGGTAAGTCTTTGTTTTTTCTTTTTTTTTTTTTTATCCTTCTTCGTTTTTTTCTTTCAGCTTAAAAGAGTGTCTTTCAGCTTCTTAATTTAAAACGTTAATAATTTTATATGGGTTCGTTAAAGTTACAGACAGTACATACGATATTAAGACATTGGCTTTCTAGGTACATCTGTTTTCGAGAAAATTAGGGTTACAATTTTGTTAACATTTTTATATAGCATTTCTTTAAATCGTGTATCAACAGAATTTGTTAGCTCGACAAAATAATAAAATAAATAATAAAATAACTAATCAAATGAGAGACAAACAAGCCTAAATAAGGGAATATCTTTGTAATATTTTATTACTATATTTTATAACCACTGGTAAATAGGAATGCTACCAAAATTGTAACCCTAACGAACCCATATAAAATTATGAACGTTTTAAAACAACAAGCTGCAAAACTCTCCTTGTTAATTTAATTTAACTATTAGATTTGAATGAACTCGCGATGAGTTCAAACATTCTAGGAAATTTCATTTTTCTTAACGTTTCAACGAAAAGAGACACGTATATATTATACAGAAATAAGAAAAGATTATAAAAAAAAAAAAAAAAAAAAAAAAACATTAAAAAACGATAACAGGAAAATCCCATCGCGTGCTTTTTCGTAATAATAATTTCTTAATTAATTGCACTTCCTGGATCGGTCATTAGAAGATTAAATATCGTCGAGAAACTTGAGGAATGATTTTCAATCTAATGGGCCCGTTTATAGCGACGATTGTAATGAAAATCACGGTTTCATAATTAACCGGTGTGAAGGTATTTATATCGTTTTAAATGAAAAGCTTTGGTAAGAATGTGATGGTTACTACTAGAAAGGGAGGGTGGGTGGGGATAGTAATGTAGAAAAGGACGAAAAGATGCTAAATAAAAGGATTTTCTCATGGAAAATTCTTCGTAGAATTTCATCATTCTTATTTCTCTTATGTTAGGTTCATTTCATTTAGTTGTGTTTCCTTTTACCGTTTTGTTGTTATTCGAAAATCTTTAATGAGAGGTTGAGGATGATAGTCAGAATGATATTGCGCGCGTTGGTAAAGGCGGCAACAGAGAGAGACCAGACCAGACCCAATGATATACGAAGTAGGAAACAGAAGACGAGGAAAAGATAAGAAGAGCCTAAGCTAGGCTCAGGTAAAGGCTACTAGCATAGAAGCACGCATAGTTAGAGCGGCGTTTACGGTCCATAAACGGGACACACACTTTATTTACAGCTTCGACCGCGAATGCACCGATGCACTTTTTCTCATGGCATCTCCCTCTAATATAAGCCGAACGACGCATAACCGACAATTACACGTCGTAACCGCATATTAATGTAACGAGTAAGTCTACTATGGGGGTTGCTATGTGTAACATAAGTTTGATTTTTGAACAATTAAAAAAGAAATAATATATACAAATGTAAATATGTATGTATATTCTATCTACGTAAAATCTTATTTATTCTATCTTTTTTCGAATGCGTGAAAACAAAAATAAAATTCTAATAATAATAATAAGAAGAAGAAGAAGAAGAAAAGGGAGGAGAAAAGTGTTCGAACGATCAACCCAAAAGAAAAGATCAAAAAAAAAAAAAGAGTGTCTAGATATATATCTATAGTGAAAGAAGAAATCTGTATTAAGATCGTTAATTTTGTGTAAAGGTGGCCTTATATACCAAACTCTAATAGGATTTCTTTGAACGCCGACACCCTCCTCCTTTATCGGTCCGGTCTTCATCTTATTACAAGCACAAAGTGCTTTCGCGTGGATTTTAAGTGAGGCCAGTCCATTAACAACAACACGACTAGTTCGTGTTCCGCGTTCTTTTAGTGCGTAAACCGTATATAAATAAACCTAAGGTGGAAAACGGAAAATCGTGAGTTCTAGCACCTTACGAGGTGTAAGTTCGAATTGTTAAAAATTAGTCTGGCTTTTATCTTACCTAAAGTTGCTTCCTATCGAGTCCTACCGATCCGGTCCGTCTCTAACAACGACGTATATAGTATATACTATACGTTAATGGTCTTTAGCAGGACAACGATCCTGAGTCGTCATTACCGGTTGCAGTTGCCTGCAACTGGTCCTAAGGTGGTAGTAATACTCTTTCCTATCATTTTCTATCTTCTTTTTTTTTTACCTATTCCTACGTTACTACTTCAGGGTTATTGTCATACTCGATTACGCAACTTATTTTTATGGTCTTCTCAACTATCATGATTATTACTTATTATTATTCGGTTTGCCTAACGTTCCAACCGAGATATCGTGCAATTCGATGACTCGTCGCCAAAGTAACAAACTCCTCCTCCTCCTCCTTTTTATTTTCTCTACATTTACTTGATTCAGCATCTTTAAATGCGTGTTTTACTAAACACGCGATTTTGCGGTATCAATTCAACGTATCATCTCGCTCTTAACCCAGTCGGATTTCTCTCTCTCTCTTTCTCTATCGAGAATTTTTCTATTTAATACTCTAATCGTACTGTCGCAGATTAAACTCCTTGTTAAAACCATCGAACGGTAAACGAACCGGTGAAAACTAATACCGATTAATAACCCTTTTGTGTGTCCTTATTAGTATTGGTATTTAGTAATTAAGATTAATAACAATAAAATTCTTATCCGACGAATATTTAATAACGGTATTTTTTAGTAATAATCATTTATTTATTCTTTCGATTGAATTACCTTAATAACGTACGTTGAAAAAAGAAAGATAGAAAAGAAAAAAAACTTAACAGATATTTCCGACACGTTAAAACAATTAATGCGTCGTTACGCTTTCACCGTGAACAACAGGCGGTACGAATTCTTCCTTTTAAAGTTATTATGGTTGGTCTATTCGTTTGTGTACGCTTGCAAGCAAGAAGACATAAAAAGAAAAGAAAAAAACCATAAGATACCAATTTTATCGATAAAATGGAATTCGATGTAAATTTAAAGCAAACTGCTACCCGATCTAACGTTCCTTTTTTTACGACTTTAATCAGTTAAGTGCGTTCGACGTGTATACACACGTCGAAACAAAATCTCTACTGCGGTGCGTTTGACGTGTATACACGTCGTGTCAAATAAACAATAACCATTCATTATTAAAACTCGAAATTTCAATAAAATTCAAATAAGAATATTATTCGGTGGTATTGTTCCCTTTTCTATTATGTTTTTATAATTTTATTTCGCACACAATTTACGAGAGTAATAATAATAGAAAAAGGTATAATTCAGTTGATTAGAATTTACAAAAAAAAAAATAAGATAAAAACAAATGTGTGCAGATCACACATGGTAGAAGTGAAACCTTCAAAGAAAATCAAGCTTCGAAATAATTGAATTGTAATACAGTGCCATCTATTGAAAGAACCTTACAAAACCTAGATAATCTCTAAAGAAAAATCTTTAAATTAGTAATAAAAAAAATAAAAATGGTGCTATGTGCTAAGTTGATAAAAATCACGTGAAATAAAATGAATTTCATTTAAAATAAGTTGAGTAATTTCGGAATTATTAGTGGACAAACATATTGTTACAACGAATTTTTCTATATAGAATTAAATAATATAGAGAACTATATAGAAATTATATATAAAAAAACAGATGTGTGCAGATCACACATGGTAGAAGTGAAACTATCAAAGAAAACCAATCTTCGAGACGTGAATATTTCGAAATAATTGAATTGTAATACAGTGCCATCTATTGAAAGAACCTTACATAAATAATTAAAATTGTGCTATGTGTTAAGTTGGAAAAAATCACGTGAAATAAAATGAATTTCATTTAAAATAAGTTGACTAATTTCGGAATTATTAGTGGACAAACATATTGTGACACTGAATTTTGTATTCATTAATTAATTAATATATAGAATTAAATTATATATATTGAATTTAATTAATTAATTAATTATTGTTGATTCATCGATGGTTTCACGTTCTTCCGTTTCATGTTCTACCGTTTCATCACGATTTTCAAATCACCCTGATTCTAAAGAAATGTTCACTTCAAAACTAAGGAAAAGAATAAGAAAAAGATGAAAAAGAAGAAGAAAAAGAAGAAGAGGAAAACGATGATCGTGACAATGACCTACCGAGATAGCTTCTCGGCTTCGTTCCCGTCGAGATGATGTGACGCAACGGCACTCACGGTAGTACGTGTGCGACCGCGTAGATTCGCATGCACGTGGAGAGAAAATATACTATAAAGTCTGCTGAAAACGGGCGCCTATTGGAGAGGTGCTCTCTCTACCCCTACCATAATCTTCCTCAACGTCCGAGGTACGATCGCGATCTTGCGCGTTCGTTCCCGGACAAGTCTCATCTAACACACACTCACGAACGGACACGCGTTTCTCGAAGTTGTACATACTCGCGCGCCGATTCTCTGATTTTTTTGGTTTTTTTTTCTTTTTTTTTCTTCTTCTCTCTCTGTTATAAAAGAAATTAAGAAAACAAAAAAGGGAAGAAAAAAAAAACAAGAAAAATATCTCCACACATATTTTTGCATTTCTAAATATATTTGTCAAACAAATCCGTTCTACGGTTATTTTTTTTAATTTTTGTTTGTTTTTTTTTTTCATTTATTATATTTATTTATTTATTTAATTTATTTAATTTAATTTATTTATTTATTCGTGATATATTACGTATCGTTAGTGAAAAATTTCTTGTCTCTTACTTTTTCTTTTTCGTATTATTCATGATTTTTTTTTCTTTTCTTTTGTTTTTCGATTAATTTGTCGCAATTAATTTTATTGGAAACAAAAGAATATTTCTGTGATAATTCTTGGATCCGTCTATCGCCCTCAAAAGGACCTTGGGATTACGTGAACATCGTCGAAGATCGTGTCAGCGTGCGATCAACTCGAGATGTAAGTGGCAAAGTGTAAGGTCTACCTACCTTGCGCAATGTAATCGTCTCTTTCTCGAAAACTACGCTTACTGTTGACGAACACTTCCTATTCTTGTTTGCAAACACTTTGAAATAAGAGAAAAAGAAAGAGAGAAAGAGAGAAAGAGAGAAAGAGAGAGAGAAAGAATCCATCCATTCCAAGAAAGATTTTCCCACTTTTATTCGTCGACTAATTTTTTGTTCCTTTTTTTTTCTTTTTCTTAAATTCACACGTTGTTTTCTTTAAACCGTTTGGACAAAATTGGACAGGAGAAAAGAATCCTTTCCGTTTTATCTGTCTGTCTGTCTGTCTGTCTGTCTGTCTGTCTACCTGTCCGTGTCTGTTTATTCTCTTACATATATATATAAATGTAATGCCGAAAAGAGAAACTGTTTTTTTTCTGGATCACATTGGAGAAACGTGAAACACTCACTCACGTGCATCACACATGAACGAGAAGTGCAGCAAATCATCGTCGTCGGTTAAAAATGAAAAAAAAACTTCGTCAAACAGCAAGCAATGCTCAACGAATTTGGAATGTTGAGGGAATCTGATTTTCTGACACACACAAATGTCTTTTTACATGTTACACACTTTTATCAAAACTTTTTTCAATATTTCGAACGATCAAATAAATATTAATGCGATACTTCACGTTCTATTTCATTTAAATAAATAAATAAATAAATAAATAAATAAAGGTAGAATATAAAAATGAAATAATCGAATAACGAGTTAAAGTGATTTAATTCAATCTAAATATTAACATTGATAAATGAATTTGTTCATATTTCAATAAGTATAGTTTGTAGAATCTAATAAACGGATTGGGAGGAATATCACAAATGGACACCCTACTGAAATTCGCTTTCATAATACGAGATCATGCACGGCATAGAGAAGAGAACACGTTCTCGCGACCTTGCTACTCTCTCTCTCTCCCTCTCTATCTATCTGTCTCCTTATTTCTTCTTCTTCTTCTTCTTATTCCAAGTGCGAGAGAGCACACTAGCCCAAGAGCCGTCATTACTACGGCCGTGGGGGCACTTTAATACTTTGCTGGTTGCTTGCTTGCTTGCTTACTTGCTTGCTTGCTAGCCTCATACTCGGTGCACAGGACTCTCAACACACACGTATAATGAGCTAGCTAAATTAATATATTCCTACTATGTTAACCGTAGAAAACCTTTTTGCCTAGGACGTAAGATATGTCGTGCGTATTGTAGCAACCAGAGATAGAGATAGAAATAAATATATATATATATGTATATATATATAAAGAGAGTAAGAGAGAAGGAAAAAGAGTAAGAAAGAAGATACAACGACGACTAGGAGAGTTATGCAAGAGAACACGATGTCGCCAGTCGCAAACCATATCATTTTTGGAACTCTTCTCTCACGCGACTGTCGTATTAACACTGACCTCAGTCACCTGTAATTGCTACGTGTTACCCGTATATAGCAGAGATACGAAGACGACGCGTACGTAATACGGCCTATTATACTTCTATCCGAGCATATGCTCTTACGTATCGTTGAATCATTTTTTTTTTCTTTTTTTTTCTTCTTCTTCTTCTTTTTTCTTTCCTTATTCTTTTCCTAACATATTACAACTCGTGCATATAGTGTGGGTCACCGAAGTATTCGTACTTGGTTGTTTAATCTTGAAACAAAACTCTTTTCATTTGTATCATAAATTAAAAGATAAATTTGTGTTTGAAGATTATTCTTGACATTTACATTTGATATCAATTGATATTGAATAAAATGTCAGTCGATTTGACTTTTTTGTAAATATAGTATTTGCATTTACGTAAAATAATATATTGTTATTTTAGTAAGTTTTATTCGGTGATTGATTTTATCCTTTGAATTTGATAACACTTTTTTAAGACAATTGGATATATCCACTTCTTGTGAGATCAATTTTCTTATCAGTTATATTTACAATTTTACATTGATTGTAATAAAATGTTACTTTTTTTTCATCAAATTTATATCCAAATTGAAAAGTTGAATAATCCTTGATATACGTTTTGACAGTGAGAATAAAGACGAGTATTTTTTCTGACATTCATTTTATATTATTTCCTTTGTTCTATATCTATTTTAAAATAACTCCATATTGAATAAATCATACTAAAAGCCATAATAGCTTACTATTGATTGATCTGAAAAGATCAGAATCTGAAGAGATCAGATCTGTCGTAGAATACTTCAAACTGACCCAACAGGTATTTCGCTAGATTTGAAATTTGAAATACCCTTATGGTAGGAAAACCTTAAGCTTTCCTCCCCCCCCCACCGCCCCCGCCTCCGCGCCCCATAAGAACGAACAACCTGTCCACTCAAATTTTACTTGTTTTGACAAAGAAAATAGACCTCCCAAGATTCCTAACTAAATGGATACAAATCTTATCCCAATCAATTGGGATTATGTTTTTAACCAAAAATGCCATTTTACAAAAGTTTTCTGGTCAAGTTCTTTCAATTTGTCATATTTATCCTTTGTGAAAAGTCTTAAGTCTCTCTGTGTGTGTGAAATTTGAATTTTTTCACTAAAACGAAGACTTACATCTTTATTTTTGTCATTTTCTAGATCAAAGATCCTTATCCGTGATCATCATGATCGTAATCGACACATATGCCTAGATACTTATAATACTTAACTTTTAAACGTTCATATACCGAGTAAGACATTTAAAATAGAACAAGATATGATCAATCGATTATTATTTGTAATAAAATGAAAAGTATCAGACGATAATTATAATTGGTATAATTTCATATTAATTGAATGGTTTTTTTTTGTTTTTTTTTTTTTTTAGATGAACGTGTGTAAAAAAACACATATAAAGATCAAATATAATGATATGAATATGAATATGGATTTTTAAAATGAAATGATATATATATATATATATATATATATATATATTTGCACATTGAACATGTAATTCAAAGATCATTCAAGATCAAGAAAAAAATATTTGATTTATAATTTAACATTTATTAAATATATTCGCGTATTATTATTATTAATTTAATATTTTAATTATTAACACACAATAATATATATATATTACCCTAAAAAATTTAATATAAATCAGATGTGTATTTGTATTTGTATTTCTATTATTTAATAGCAATAATAGAAATGATTCAAAATAGTCTTGTTTGTTTGAAATATTTCACCCGGTATATATACTCAATGATATTAATGCCAAGACAGCTTTCGAAGAGGTAGTTAATTAGAGAGATTTTCTCGTTGGTCAGATGTTAGAATTTATGAGCTCCGTCTAATCGAATCTCCATGCGATGTATAACAATTATATAATAATCATTGTGTAATTGATAAAGATGCGAGGAAAGTCGATTCCCCAGCACGAAAGACATATGACGAATAATAACAACAAAAACAACAACAACAACAACAACTAAGACAAGATGAAGTCTTCGTAAGTAAGAAAAGAAGACATATTTGCGAAATAAACGGCCTTGCAGCACCCTGATGTCAAGCCGAAGATGAAAGCAAAGGAAATATGATGGACTTATGGCTCATACGCGTAACACGCGTGCAATCTTTCATTTGGGTCTTCTTGGTGAACTTATTAGAACGAATATCACCCGGTAGAGCCATTCATTCTCAAGCATGAAATTGTTCTCACGTTTTTTATATATACAAAACTTAAACACTTTGTTCTTGTCGACATAATTTAATAATAGTTTAATATAATAGAAAAATCATCATCATCATTATCATCAAATTGGATTTATGATCGCTAGTGTAAATTCGTTTAATTATTTTTATATAAAATCAATTATTATTATTAAATGCGAGTTCATTAATTTGGTTAACCTTACATAATGATTACTTCGAAAAAGAAGATGATGATGATGATGATGATTAACATCTTCTCAAAGCGTATAAATTCGAAACTTTATATGATTTTAACTATCAAAACTGTATCCAATTTGTTCGAACATCTTACACGACTGATATTTCTCGACAATTTATTTATTCATCATTTTTTTTTATTGCATAACATCGAAGAAGAACAAATCATGAATTATGATTATGCTTACTTTTCTATCGATCTTTGGTATCATTCGAAAGGGTTAAACATCGAAGAAATTATTATACACGTTTGTGCTTCGTCAATCGGGTTGGCAAACTTTACTCGCAAGGTCAAATCTACGCGTATATAAAAAAAAAAAAAGATTAAGACTTTTTCAGATCAAAAATTAACGTTAATTATTTCTTTGTGAAATCTTGGTTTGAACAAACACTACTATTACAAAACAAAAAAAAAAAAAAAGAAAAGAAGAAGATTAAAAGTATCTGTAGACAAAGAAAAAAATGGTCTTTCTTCATCGGATAAATCAACGTGAAAGATTAGAAAAATGTTACTAGCAATTGTTAAAAAAACGTTTTTAACAGCAATGTTTTAACAAAACGAATAGCAAAGAAAACATATTTCGAAACTTGTCTTTCGTACGGTGAAATCGAAAAAGTACTACTGTTGTATCCCGACCTTTGGCCATTCTATAATGGTTATATCTATCCTTTTAACATATTCTTCACTCTCATACGCACAATGCAAAGATTTGCTAGAACGTTGGACGGTAGTAGCGTGTTTTATTTACCATAGTACTTGGATATTTGCTTAGAACCTTGAGTTTCGTAGTAGCATAGCCCTCGAAATATCCTTGAACTTCTCTACTACAATATTTACGAACAACATTTGTGTTAAGAAGGAGGAATGGATTGAAGGAAAAATCGGATAAATAAAATTAAAAAAAAAAGACAGAAAAATATAGAGAGTAAAAGAAAGAAAGAGAGAGAGAGAGAGAGAGAGAGAAGCTGTTATAACGAAGAATACGAAGAAGAAGAAGAAGAGAAATGGATAAGGGTAAAGAAATAGAAATACGTAGAGTACGTGAGAGTGTAAAAGAACTTTAGAGTCTTGGGACAAAATTAATAAGAGAAATGAGATACGTAATATGAAAATAAGAGAGAGATAGAAAGAATGAAAGAAAGAGGAAAGGGGAAGAAGAGGTCGGACATTAGGATGCACTTGTAGTAACGATACTCGGTGGTCGTCTCGGCGCAAGCTCATCTCTGAAGTAACCTATGTGAGTGTGCATTAATCCGATGACTATCTAAATGAATCATAATTAATATCGTGGCCCATTAGCCATGAGAGAGAGAGAGAGAGAGAGAGAGAGAGAGAGAGAGAGAGAGAGAGAGTATATACCGGCGGGCCCATGAGTAATGCGCATGGGCTTTCCGACCGTTGGTATATGTATGTATGTATGTATATATGTGTGTATGTATACGTTGTATCGTTAAGTCGTGCAACGTTTAATTGCTTAACGTTTTGTCGATAACTCGAAGCTCTTTAGCTCATTCCTTTACCCGACACTTAACAACTATTATCGATTATTTCTACTAGGAAAACTGACTTTACCTTGGAAATGTGTATGAGTTATTTTCATTTTTTTTTTCGTAAACTTAAAAAATAATCGCGTTATTCGAGTTGTTCGTTTGAAGAAGAAAATAGAAAAAAAAGAAATTATTATTCTTTAATAAGTATATCAACGAAATTGGTCGGTAAAGATATTTCATTTTTCTTCTTTGCCCTCTTTCGTTTATGCCTTTTTTTTTCTTTTTTTTTTTCTATAGTTCTGCGATAAAACAACGTAAGAACATACTTTACTTTTTAGATCCCAACGCTATGAATTCTCTCTCTCTTTCTCTTTCTCTTTCTCTTTCTCTTTCTCTTTCTCTTTCTCATCTCTATGAATCTGTCGAGCAATTTTCACGAAGAGGCGAGAAACGCGACGGGATTCCGAGGCAGCTGCAGGACTTATGCACTGTGAAATGCATAATGCGCCTTCCGTACGCGGGACGTCTAGGATGTGCGAAACGAATTCTCCTCCGTCGGTGAACTGCTGCTGTTACTGCTGTTACTGCTGTTACTGCTGTTACTGCTGTTACTCGAGCTTAGTAGCGCGCTATCATTGAGGTCGCGAGCGAATTAAAAGAAAGAAACGCGCCGTGTCTCCGCGTTCCCATCTAAACTGTATAGAGAAAATGATGATGGTAATAGATGGTACGTGGTTTATGTTTAATATTATATATATAAATATTTTAAAAATTGGAAACGCGTGCTGTCGTTTATCTCCCAAAGAGAAAAGCAAAGAAAAGAAAAATGAGGTGAAATGATGGTAGTGATGGTGATGGTGATGATGGTGGTGGTTAGCACAAAAATATTTTTGCTCTTCTCGATGGTATGGAACGCGAAGAAGGGGAGGAAGGGGAGGGGGGCGGGAATGCAGCAAAACACCACTGTGTCTCGCACGCGGTTTCATCAATATTTTCATTCACAACTTTGTGAACGGAAACGAGCTTTGACCGGCAGTCACGTATGAAAACACGGTGGACACAGTGTGTTCCGAGGTGAAAGGTGGGACTCGATCGAAGAACACCATCGTCGTTCTCGTCTTCGTTATCCTCGTCTCTCTTAGTCTTCGTCCTCGTTGTCGTAGACTGCCAGGTTAAAGGATGGTGGCAGGTGTCAAGGCGGTCGATTGATCATTCTCGAAGAAACTCCGATAGGATATATACTCAACCTATGATTGTAACCGAAATACAAAAGTATGATAAACATAAGGATAACAAAAATAGATGAAATTAAATGACAGGAGAGTTAAAAAAAATATATATATAGTATTTTTAAAAGAAAACGTTTCAATGTTATGTTTATCGTGAGATTTTCTGTATATATGCAATAACTGAGAATTAAGATATTATTTAGAAAATGAAAAACAAAAAATAATAATAATAATAATAATAAAAGAAGATTAGAAAGAGGATAACTCGAGGAAGTAAGACTCAGTGGGTCCTCTCGACAGTGTACGCATTTCAAACATCTGCTCGCAAGAAGAGAAGATATCTTTGCAGATTTTCTTCTCGCTGACGAGATCGCGTACGTCTACAAAGCGATATCGCGCATGTAAGTACACACACGTCTACACGGTCGTATATATTACGTCGCAACATAAATCATAAGTACCAGTAGCCGAGGTATGCGTTCGATCTTCGTCCCTCTACTTCTATTTCTCTACCGCAACGATCTTTCTTTCTTTCTTTATCTCTTTCTCTCTCTCTCTCTCTCTCTATCTTTTTATAAATCTATAGACTGACACACCGGTACACGTCCCGTATCCGTCGAATCCGTTCGAGTTGTTAAATTATTAAGAAACGTTACGAGATTTATAGAGTTCCTCGATTACTCTTAGAACTATGTAATTCTTACGATATTAACTATCTTACAAAAGATTGACAAGTATAAATTAATAGTCAGCTTCTGTTATCATTGCAGACAAAAAGAAAAGAGATAGAAAAAAGGAATAAAAAAAAAAAAAAAGTCATGTATAGGTACATTTACATTTACACGTGAGTTCTCATTGATCGTTTGTTTGTTCGTTTGTTTTTTTTCTTATTTAACTCGCAATAATAAATATTATTATCTTCGTATACGAGTGTAATAACATGAAATTAAATTTAAGTGGTGTTAACAAAAAAAAAAGGACTAAAGAAAAACCCCCCCCCCCCAGAGAATTTTTTTTTGTTAAGCAACAACAAGCGTAACTCGTAAGTAATAAGATACATTCAAGTATTATTCGGTTAAAACTTGCCGTTCCAATCTTATTTCTATTTATTTATTTATTTATTTATTTATCATTTTGTTGTTCTTCTTTTTCTTTTATTTGATATAATCAGGCCGCGAAGGTAAAAAGCCATTAGAAACGCTGTAGGACAAATCGAATAAGTTGGCGGCGTGGAACAAACGTGTCTTCTTCTCTCTTCCCGTCCTACATTTCGCGGCCTACACAGAAAGAAGACGGAGACGAGACGAAACATTGCGGCAGATGCGCTGACAAGCGAGAATCGCCTTAAAGGCGTCGCGCTCGACAGATTGCACCGAAGACGACGACGACGACGACGACGACGACGACTGATTGATGCACCCGTACAACAGCGATCCAATAACGACCGGTGTGCACCGAGAAAGAGAGAAGAAGCAAGCAAGCAAGCAAAGTAACCCAGCATAGCTTCTTCCCTATTCATCTTCTTCTTCTTCTTGCACTTCTTCTCGCATTAGCGACAATACCTGAGTGCATTAAGTACCGTCGGCCACGTTCATGGACCCCGAACAAGTACTGACCGTTTCTCTTTTCTGTTTTTTTTTCTTTTTTTTTTTTTTTTTTTCTAAAACCGCCAATTCTCTATACCTCCTTTAAGAATCGCATCGTAAACTCTTATCGTGGATCTTCTTCTTCTTCTTCTTCTTCTTCTTGCTAACAGATTATTTCCACTTTGTCGGTCAGATTGTAAGATCAATTAAATCTTCTTTACGTTATCCTCCATCACCCTCTCCTTTTGTTTTTAACGTTTAACGCGTTTCTAAATATTTTTCTCTAAATCGTATTTCTTTATTGTGATTTTTATTCTCACGAATAGAAAAGAAATTTAGTATAACTTAAATATGTGTATCATAATTTATCAAACTTTTATTCTATCCTCGGCGACAAAAATCGGGATCATATTTCTTCGTAACGGGCGACGTAAAAATCGTGATTGACGTACCTCCTGAAGGATAATAATAATAAGAAGAAGAAGAAGGAGGAAAAGAAAAAAGAAGTAAAAAAAAGGGAAAAAGAAGGGGGAAAGTGGGGATATACTTAGAATACATATATTATAAAAAGATGTATGTATATGTACGCACACAGTTTAGTATCACTATTAATATCCTTTACCTTAACGTGTTCCCTTCCATCGTGCGACCAACGCCTACACGATCAGCCAGCGGGGTTTCTACCGTCGTAGAAATCCATGCGTCTTATCTGCTTGACATTTGACAGGTACGATGGCCTTAGATTCCTTACCAGGCATATAATCGCTGGATGTATCATCGTTCGACAATAATACCATGCCGAACGTGACACGCTTTTCGCTTATGTTAGTAAAATTTCACAAACATCTAACGATGCCTAGAGTAACGTGTATTATATACACATGTTCAATTTCTATTTTACTGCGATAAATGTGTGTATGATATACCAAAGAGTTGTAAATTAAAATAAATAGCCGTTAATATATATGAAAAAGTATTATTAGTTTTATTTTTACGAGTAACAAATTGTAAACAAAACAAAAAAGAAAATAAGAATTTCTTACTACTTTTAACCATAGTGTTAATAAGACGGCCCCGAAATTTGCACGTATCAACTATTTTCTGCTATCACCGTTTAAATTTTACACATCTACTATTTAACGGAAAATAAACGTTAATTATTGACCGATAAACGTACCAATTAACTAGGCTTTTGAACGACTTACTAAAGGAAAGAGTTTCTAGTTTTTTGTATTACAAGCAACGGTGGTGTGCATACATTGCACGTATATAACTAACGAACGCGAAGTATTATTATTATAATAAATAAATAAATAAATAATTGAGTGAATTAATAAGAGTTAATAATATATTTTGTAAATTTTAACAATATACAATTTGTTTTATCAGGGCCGCATGCCATTCGTGCGTGCAATGAGCATGGAGCAACGGTGGCAGGATTTGGCATCATTATTATCACTTCCCGGTGCTCCAGAACATTTTGCGCATCCATCGCATCCTGGATATCATCCCGGACACACTATAAGTCATAGTCATTACGAGGCACAACGTAATGTTTTGCTTCACAATGCCACTTTGGCACCACCGGTTGGTGATCTTAACTCGACGGGTCCCTACCACAATGTAGGTGAGTATTAAAAAAGAGATGATGTCCAAATCCTTAAGGAATATCTATAAATAAGATGATACGTTTTAGATCATTTCTTTATCTGAACTAAACTGCTCACTGTTCTAGGTGGTTCGTCGAATCTTGGATCAGCAGTTGCAACTTCGATGAATTTAACGAACAGTAGTGAACCAATGGGAGCAGAAAGTAATGCTGCTTATAAATCAGAACCTACTGACATAATGTATTATCATGCACCAACGTCAGACACGATAAACCAAACCACCGATGGTTTTCTTTCGTCTCTTCTCAATGACGAAGATTTACATCTAATGGATATGGCAATGAACGACGGTAAGTAGAACAGATTATGGGCATTTTTAACAAATATTTTTATTTATAACAAATTTTATTTTTATTATTATTAATAATATTAATATTATGATATGATCATCATCAGCACCATCATCATCATCATCGTCATCATCATCATTATCATCATCATCTACATTCTACGCATATATCTGTCATACTAGGAAGTATAGAATTAAAGGAAAATTTTCTTTTTTAAAACGATGAATCTTTTTTTTTTTGATCTATTTTATATTAACTTTATTATAAAAAGAAACGTATAAAAACTATATAAAAAGGTAACGCAATTTTACTTAAAACAAAACTATCGTTCTTACATTAAGTTTCTTTTTTTTTTTCTCTAAATAACCATCGTATCTTAAATCTAACATTTGTACGATAATTACAATGGTAATAGTAGTATATCCCATTTGACAAGATATTTTTTCTTTTTTTTTGGAATGCATGTATCTCGCTTTCTTTTATCGATCATTATTTAAAATAATTGACAAAATAAGAAAATAAATGATATATCACGGACTTGCTTATCTCAAATTCTTAAATCTCTTCATTGTTAAAGAGTCTATCTAATAATACTCATTATGTTACTTAAAGGAACTTAAGTGACAGTCGTTCAATTACCATTGAAATAATATTTATTAATATTAATGATATAACGTAAAAAAAATTAAAACAAAAAGTCATGTGATTTTACGAAAATAAAATTCATAATTTTAGAAAATTTTCTTAAATAATAGTTAATGCGCAATCCATAAAGCTAAGTTTTTTTGTTCTTTTTTTTTTTTTTTCTCAAAGAACCTACCCTTATACAAATTGCTTTGGTCAAATTAGTTTGGCCTTCCTTAAAGTATAACAGTCTTTTTTACCATGTTTCCTCTGGCTCTACAGGATTATAAGCTGACTCATTGTATGGCACTCCGCCATCCTCGTCTGCAAACTGTAATTAATATGATGGTACAATTAATGAAAAAGTCATATAATTGTTATTATATATATAATTTAAAAAAAAAAAAAGCAATGTATACAATGATTTTACTTACATTACGAATATCTTCTCCACCAAATCTGGACATACCAGGTGCAAAAGATCTATTGTCATTTGCACTCAACAACCAATCGGGTATCGGTTGATCTGCTTGCTTCAAAATTTTGATCAGATCAGGGATCAATGGAGAGTCAATTTCTGGATCAAAGAATGATGTTGCCTTTCCACGATTACCCACACGACCAGTGCGACCAATTCTATGAACGTATTCATCGATTCCCTTTGGCATATCATAATTTATAACGTGAGAAACATTTCGTATATCTAAACCACGTGCCGCAACTGCTGTAGCAACTAATACAGACATTCGGCCATTGCGAAAATCTCGCAAGGCCTCTTCCCTTTCACGTTGCAATCTATCCCCGTGAATACTCGTTGTAGGAAAATTGTTTTCTGATAAGAAAGCTGCGATAAAATCAGCTGTTCGTTTCATTTCAACGAAAACCAAAGTACCCTTTTGTCTACCATTTGAAATCTCTTTATCCATAAGTTCCTTCAACATTCCTCTTTTTTTATATTTCGTAACTTCATAGAAATTTTGTTCTACATCAGAACACGCTCCACCTATTATACCTACTGCTAAGAATAGATAATCATTTAAAAATCGTGAAGCCAATAGTTGCACCTCGTCTGGAAATGTGGCTGAAAACATAAGCGTTTGCCTTTGTCCCGCAACAACCATACTTTCGTTATCAACTATTTTTTCAATATCAGGTAAGAAACCCATATCCAGCATACGGTCAGCTTCATCCAAAACAAGAAAACGTACAGATGACAGTGTAATACGTTTTCTTTGGATAAAATCTAGTAATCTTCCTGGTGTAGCAACTATGATATCACAACCAGCATTTATTCTGTTTCCTTGATGCATAACCGAAGTACCACCATATGCAATGACGCTTCTTAAAATTGTACCGGCTGAGAATTTCAAAACTTGTTCATAAATTTGTATGGTTAATTCTCGCGTCGGTGATATTATAATAACTTGTGGTGCACAACAACTTGAACCTAAACTTTCTCTGGGTGATTCCAAAAGAGTATTTACAATTGGAACTACAAAGGCTGCAGTTTTTCCTGAACCTGTTTGTGCACAGGCCATCAAATCTCGACCGTTCATTATAATAGGCAATGCATATTTCTGCACAGGTGTTGGTTTAACGTACTTCGATTTTTTAATATTACTTAAAACATATGGTCGTAGTCCAGCTTGGTCAAAAGATTCTATATGTGGCGGTACATTTTCTCCACTTACGCATACCTCAATGTCATCATACTTTTCAAAGTTAATCCCTTGTTGAACACCATTTCCAAATAAAGATTTCTCATCTGTATCTATATCAGGCGGTATGTAAAATTCTACCCTTGGTTTTTCTTGGCCATCCCCATCTTCATTATTAGAAACATTTCTATTTCTACCTCTACCACCACCACCACCACCACCACCACCGCCACCACCACCATTTCCTCTGTTACGATTACTATCTCTGTCATCTCCTCTATCATTATCCATATTTCTGTTATTTCTACCACCTCCTCTTCTCTCTTTGTTATATCTATTATCATTGGTGTCATTTTCATCATTATCGAAAGAATCCTCTTCGTTACTATTTCCATAACAGCTGTCTTCTTTATTATCATCATTTCTGTATCCTCCATTAGAACCTTTTCTATATCTACCACCAACACCACCACCATTTCGACCATTACCATTTCGACCATTACCATTTCTTACATTATCAAAATTGGAAGTCTTGTTATCGTATCCATAATTATCATTGAATGAATTATTGCCATTAGGCATTATAAAACCACGTCCTCTTCCATAACTTCGACCACCATCAGACTCGTACTATTAAACAATAAATTTATTAATTAATATGTAATACACACACATACACACACACACATTGTATGTACATTTATTACAGTTTTAATATTAATCTAAGATAAAATCTACTAACCGTCGTCATGCTTACAGGTTCTTGATAGCTAGTATTATTATCCCAATCATCAACCATTTTATTATCTAAAAAAATCAATAATCAATAATTAATAATTAATATAAATATATAAAAATATATTAATATAATATAAGGTTTATCTATCTATATATATAAATTTCAAATTTTAAAATAAGTAATAAGAAAAGATAAACATACAAATTCCTAAACGTGGAATAAATAATATAAATTAAGACTGATTTTTTTTTTTTTTAAATATCTAATGGCAACCTTCTTGGCAACAAAGAAAGAAGTAAAAATTAAAGATCAACTTATGTTAGATGAAAAAATAATAGGGGGAAGAAAAAAACAACAAAAAAAACCTAAACAATAGTAGAAGAAGGAAAACAAAGACGTCCTTCACTAATATACTTGTAATTATCAAAATTATTTGAAATATGTCTTCCTCCTAAGTAATTCCATCAGTTAGACTAAGGTTATAATTACCTTATGTAAAAATTGATGCTTATCGATTCAAATGAATAATATTAAACTTCTGCTTTCTAAATCTGTAATAAATACAAAAGTATAAAAGTTAGGAGAATTAGAATTTCGCGATGATGAGATATTGCAGATAGAAAAGTTTTCAACGACGCAGTCGCATTGTTCGTCTTTGTTGCCTCGTTGATAATGGTAATCGATCGATCCGCGTTAACACTGAATTTATGAAGTATATTTTATGAGTAATAATGAAACCATTTAAAATGATTAAAATGAATTATTCAAACGTGTGTTTTAATATTACAGGAGATAAAGCCTCCTGCGTATATAAACCGGTAACAATGGCAGAATTTAACGTCATATATATAATTACATTTTACGATACTTACATTTTGAAGTATTCAAATAATAAATGTACTGTTAAACGATGAACAATGAAATATTTATTATAATTAGAACAATCTAATCGAATAAACGTAAAACTATTCTGAAAATACTCTTTAGCGGTTGAACACTCACTAATTTGATGCCTCTCTTACATCTAACAAATTGAAATGTGTAGATAGCGCCACGATTCTCAACTAAACTCGAGGTGAACGCTCGTTCGACCAATCACCGTTCAGTATTCTCACGCGAGAACTTTAATGCGCATGCGTATTACCCGTTAGACTTTCATTCGTTTCACAGTCATGTAACTACCCGCATGAGAACCCTTACGTATATAATTTTATTTTTTTTTCTTTCTTTTTTTTTTTAATTTAATAATTATTTTGTTATATCTATAATAACGTTGTTTTTGTAAACATCAATTGAACTCTTGTTGTTCCTTAACAATGATATATATATATATATATATATCAATTCTTGGCCGTTGAGAGAGATTCAAATTTTGAAATAATAAATATAATAGAAGAAGTAATGAAATATAGAAGAAAGATATCAGATTTCATGTTGACATCATTCGATTCTGATATCGCATGAGTTTTTTTTTTCTTTTTTATTAATCTTATTTTTTATCTCGCTTTTTTTACTAATATTATAGTTGAGCATATATTGTTGTATTCATTCGTTTAGCTTAGAAAATTGAATTAATCGAATTTTCTTGTTTGTTAGATAATTTATCAGATATTCTTCGCGTTTAATAAACTTGCAAATATAATTTTAATATAACTTTCTTAACTTGTTTTCAATATTACGCTTAAAGACACGTCATTCCTCGTGCAAGTATAATATAATACGTATTTATAGGAAGGTATATTCGAGCAATGTTAATTTAAAGGATGCAAAAATAATTAATGCATAGTTTAATATTGTCATAAAAAATTTTCTAGATACCGAGTTGTATATTTCGAAGTAATAAACGTCAATAAATGCTTTTCCATATTATATACAGCTTTTGCAACGTAACATTTGATAATGATCTGTAAGTGCTAAGTCATTCCGTACTTTTATATGCGCACGTAATTTTACGAGTTGTTTTTGGTTTTTTGTTCTTTTTTGGTTTTTTTTTTTTTTTCGTGAAATATTAATAGGTTGATAAGAAAGAAAACTATCGAGATATTATACAAAATTCAAAACATAAATTTGCAAATTTAATTGCAAATTTAATGAGCCTTATAGCAAGCAGATTACATTAAATTAGATAATACGTGCATTTATTAAAAATAAATAAAGGAAGTTACTTGTCTTACCGCAGAAATATATCTTATCTCTGAGGTTATGCCATATACGCGCGAAAAAAAAAACGATATACTGCATTTATTTATGCATCTAACAAAAAGTTATTTAACATTAAATTAATTAAAAAAAAAAAAAAAATTCTTTTAATTTCTGAATCGTAAAACTTGTCAAGTTGGTAATATTTATAATTTATTTTCTACGTTATTTTAACACGTTCGTCGCCATGACACCGTATACATATACCGGTGACGGGCATGCTTCTCCGGGCCCCCGGGGGGCCCTTCTTGTTATAGTATTTATAGTTGGAAAAACTTATCACATTTTCCATTTCGAAAGAAAATTATTTTCGATAAATAAAAGATAGTTTTATATTTTATTATTTTTGGTAAATAAAATATAATAATATAATATAATCATAATACTCGGATCGCATTGTTGATATTTCTACTTATCGCTTCTTCTTTACGTTATGGCGCGCCGACAGTCGAATTTTTTGGGCCTGGCGAGAAACTCAACCGAAACGGGCTGGACGACGAACGTGTTAAAGAAATTCTACGAAATAGTATATACTTTTGAAGGATTTGAATAATCTATGTTTACATAAACCGATACGATTAGTTTTCAAACCATACCGAATTTTTCTTTCTTTATTACTATTTCTTTGTATTTACAAAAAAACAAAAAGAAATATAGAAAGCTGATAAAAAAATTCTTCATGGGGATACAACATGATAGGTCGACAGAACTAGACCCTATACAAGTACATTTTTACGACCACTTGTTTAGTTCTTAAGACCTTTCTCAAGTATTAAATCATTGTACAAGTTTCGGTGCTAAAGAGTCTTCATTGAAAACTCTCGAAGAGACAATAAATGAACAGAGAAAATAGTTCATTTTCTAAAATAAAGTCGTCTTTTTTTCACTATCCAATATTTTAACAGCGCCACTTATTCTGTGTTTGACGACTATATCCGTCATCGCTTGATTATCGCGACACACACCCCGCAGTGCACTCTGCGCACAGATCGTCGCCATACTTTTTTAACTGGTTACTTAAAAAGAAACTGAAGAAAAATATATTAACGATTAGGCATGACGTTTATAAAACAGACAGAGGAAAATAAAAAGATGAACATCGATGATGATATAATAACGTTGTTGAAAGTTAGAGCAGGCTCGAGTAGACGACCATCGTTGTCATGGTTGTCTCGCAACGATTGCAGTTCTCTTATCAGTCGGCTCAACTCGTACTAAGAAATTCGTAATGATCTACAGAGAGACGAAGAAGAGAATATGTGTCCGTTTGCACGATCTTCTTCTATCTTGATGCGTATATATATATATATTGATGCTGATACGAATGTGTTTAAGCTTGTGTAGGTAAGTCGCTGAGTGAGATGAATAAAGAGAAGAAAAGAGGAAGAAGAAAAGCTTAGTTTCGCCACGGCCGTGGATAAGAACGATGGATCGGTTTTCATTAAACGTTTTATCGAACGAATTTTTCCTTTAACTTAGGTTGAGGTGTTTTTACAAGATCTCCTTGAAATTTGAAACTTTTCTTTGTTTGGCAACGTAAACAACAACGGTGGATGTTATGTAAAACAGATGATCAGGTATTTCTAAGAACAAAAATGAACACAACTGGAAAAAAAAATATGTATGTAGGTAGTTGTTGTTCATACATACGCGAGATTATTTTTTTTCTGTTTTTTAAACTCCATTCTACTTTACATTTGTTTGTCCCCGTAGACATTTGGTAAATTATTATATAAATGAAAAAAAAAAAAAGAAAAAAAAATCTCACGTGGACGACTTATCCAATGAAATAACGTCGCTGTTTTTTAATTTATTTTTTGACTAGGTTTCCTGAGTGGATTCTTTTTTTTTCTTTTGAGCCTTCTATAGGGATGTGTATACACGAGTAAATTCGAAAGCATATTTCTTTTTAAAGGAGAGAGTCGTCTCAATAAAGGGGGGACCTTGACAATTTCTCAATAGTTTCAATTTCTTTTGTAAACTATTATTGTCTCTTCTATTATATATATATATATCTCCACAAATAATTCATTCCTCTATCTCTCGAACAAATCTCGAGAGGAATATTTCAACGCGTTTGAAGATTTTTTTTTTTTTCGAGTGTAGTAAACTTTTTTGTTTTTTTTTTTGTTTTTTTTTTTTCGAAAATAGAAAAAGGGGATTCTTCTTTATCTTTTCATCGGTGATATTGAATAATAATAAACAGAAGTATTTTTATCGGCTTAGGAAAGTTTATTCGTACGTTACCACTTGAAACTTATATTTATTTACACACGTATACATGGATATATATATATATATATATATATATTGATGTGAGTATCATGTTCACGCGCGTTAGGACTACACGACGATCACACACCATAATGAACATCACGAATTGTGTGAGAAAAATGACTAATAATACGAATAAAAACCAAATGTGTCAAGTTGATTATTTGAAATATGAAATCTGCTATTTTCATCGTCTAAAATCGATTATTTAAATTTGGTGAATAGAAAAAAAATGTGTATCTATTATTAATCTAACAAACGTATTCACATATTTATATATTGGGTAATATATATGGGTATAATAATAATAATTGTTAATTCTTGATCCGTCATAAAGAAATTTGATCGCACACATATGACTTTGATTAACGATGCAGTTAAAACAACAACAACAACACAACAACAACAACAATAATACAACGGTGAAGGTGATCGTGAATATTCATAACACGTGTGACAATGATTCAACGATTTTTCGTTTTCATTTAGTATTGCTTTAGGACTTTAACCGATCAAATCGTTTCTTTCATTTATTCTTTTAGATTTTTTTGTTTTGTTTTGTTTTACTTATTCTCTTGTATCATATTTTTTCATATACATATATATATATATATATATATATATATATATATATATATATATATATATCAGATTATCTGAAAATTTTCTCGATTTTTTTTTTTTTTTTTTTTTTTCGAAGTAATCTTTACACGAAAAATATTTGTTCTTTTTTATATTACGAATATTTTGTTCAATTTTACACGATCTATTTTGCTTCATTCAAATAACGTACAATAATATAAATATAAATATATATATATATAAAAAAAAATAAATATTTTTTTTTGGAACAACCTAATAAATATATATATATATATATATATATATTCGCGTTATTAGTGTTGTTAGTAGTAGTGCGGTATAATAAGGAAGAATAAAAAAAAAAAAGTTGAAAAAAAAAAATCAGTGAAATTAAGAAAGAGACAAATAAATGATCACATTGATTCATCTTATCTCATTTCGTATCATCTTATGGGACTTGAAATTTCAAAGGCTTTCGACTATAGCTATGGTAAGCTCTGAGTTATCGATGACGTTTTTAGTGGTCTTTCATTTGTTTTATATGTGAGTGATAAAAAAGGAGATGGTGAGAAAATGAGGTAAAAAAAAAAAAAAAAAAAAAAAAACAAGAGGAGTTGGTGGGGGAGTAAAAAAAAAACCATTCAATGAAGAATCGGATTTATTTAACATGATATTTATACGAATGCAATTGAGTGCATTTTGTTGACCGCTAAACAAACAAACAAAAACATCGATCGATCATATATACACGAGCAACAACACATTCAAAGAACGGTCGAGCAAATGTGCGCGCGCATGTGAGCGCGATTAAATCAGTTATTTAATTTCATTGAATAGGTTCTCTCTCTTTTGCGAGTAATAATCGAATTCAAATTATCTGAGTTAAGTGGGAGGAAGGAAAACGATCATAATTCATCGAACCGATTGTATCTCTGTCTCTCTGTTAGTTTGCCTCTCTCTTTCTATTTCTTCCTTCCCTCCCTCTCCATGTCAGCTGATCCAGGAGAAGAATAAAAAAAAAAAATATATATATATATATATATATAAAAGAAAATAATCTTGCATGCATTATGCAAGCACGCGTTTTTTAAATTCACAATAATACAACACGGTGTTGTTTAAGATTATTTAGTGTGAAATATGAGAGAGACGAGACGCGATATAATAGCAATGATGATGATGCGTCTTTCATTATATTATCCAAACTTAAAAATAGAATCTCTCATATTCGACGTGTTTCCATCTTGGGTAAGAAAAATATGTACATATGTGAAAATAAGAAGAAGAAGAAGAAGAAGGAAGACAAAAGATTTGTAGAGAGTAAAATTCGTTGGTAGAGATAGGTCATAATAATCCAATGATGAGTTCTCTTATTTTATACACGGATGATCTTATCTCTTGTTTATCGGATATACCCATATATATATATATGATGGATATATGTATACATGTTACTTCATTTGTGTGCAAAAAAAGGAAAAAAAAAGAAAGATGTAATCATCGCGCACTCGCTACTACTCACAAAACGTGATTCGCATCGTTCTACACAACACGCGCGAGATGAGTAATGGACGATGACGATTTTTCGTTCTATCGTGT
Organism: Polistes dominula; assembly: GCF_049000335.1. Taxonomy (NCBI): domain Eukaryota; kingdom Metazoa; phylum Arthropoda; class Insecta; order Hymenoptera; family Vespidae; genus Polistes; species Polistes dominula. The sequence goes on from NW_028300899.1 coordinate 1,731,585, forward strand.
AAGACTTCTTTCTATATTTCTCTCTTCTTCTATCCATCCCCCTCTTTCTTTTTCCCTTTACACTGTCTCTCTCTCTTTCTCTCTCTCATTTTCTCATTTTTAAACGAAAGAGAAAGAACTAAGCATCTCGTTTTCGCGCATATCTACACATATGTTATTATTCCGTGCACGTGTGTTCTTCTTGTATACGTACATATTCTATCTCTTTCTCTCTGTCTTTCTTTTTACGTCTTCTTTCTGTCTGTCTCTCTTTCTCTCTCTCATTCTTTATTTCGTTCTCGCTTACACACACGTTTGTGCGTTCACGGCGATATGTGTGTCACAAGGCGGCAAGTGAGTCATTCCCTTCTTTTGCCATTGCATCCCGTGTCGGCCGATCGTAATAATAGAACGAAATTGATTCACTCGAAGACGACGATGACGACGGCAACTACGACTACGACAACGACGACGACGACGATGGCGACGACGACTACACAACACACACAACACACAACGTCGACATAGTCGGTGTTATATAGTCCGTGTCATTTATTCGGCTCGATTTTCCTCAACACAGGTTTTGGTCGTTTATAATTGAAAATATCACGTTGGAATATATATGTCGAATAAATATAAGATACACACACACACACACACACACATAAATACATCTCTGATGTATATGAGAGAAAATATTTGTGTAAGTTAATTTATTTGAAAACATTGATTTTTCGTCGTGTTCATTTTTAAGATTAGTTGACATTTTTAATGATTTGTATACAAATAGACAAATCATTCCGTTCTTTCGCGTCATCGTTGTTCTTTATTCACTCTATCTATTTCTCTCTCTCTCTCTATCTCTATCTATCTTTCGTTCTCTGTCTCTATTCATCTATATCTGTCCTTTTCTTTTATTTTTCTCTTAACGTCATGTGTCAAATGATTGTAGTTATTCGTTAATTTGAACGCGCTACTCAACGTTAATACTAGCATAGTAAGTTGTCGGCTAGCCAACGAGGAAAACAGATTTATTGGAGCCCTGCAGGTTATCATCGGTGCTGATAATACGCGGAAAAAAAGAAAAAAGAGAAACATCGACAGATCAACGAACAATTTCTTCTTCGTACCATTCCTCCTATACGGTTATTACAACGATTTAACGTAAGATTCGTTCCCTATTTCTTATTTTACTATCTTTATAAAAAACAAGAGAGAGAGAGAGAGAGAGAGAGAGACAGAGACAGAAACAAAGAAGAAAAAAAAAGAATCGTATAAATACGTCATAGTTTATTAGTTATTATTGACGGAACGTGATGTTTTCGTTAGAAACATATATTTCTCTTATTTCATACAATTTAACCGAACACTACGTGTTCGTTATATCAAACAAATATCTATGACTGTCGGATTAGTTTCGTAGGGGATTTCTTGTATTTTTTTTTTTTTTTTGGTACTTAAGTATATTAACACCACCGCAGCAAAATTCCGCTAATGCGCCAATCAACATTTTAAATTGTTGCGACAAATCATAGAATAATAACAAAACTTGATTGAAAATGTCGAAACACTTTGAAAATTCGAAAGATTTTATTTCAAAAAATAAACAAGTAGTCACAATCGGATTTCGATGGAAAATGGGCCGATATAGAATTTAACATAGATTCAAAACAATCCTCTAGTTTCTTTCACCTGATGTTGTCACCATAATCCTGACGCAACCCTGACGTAACCCTGATGGTTGCTGTGTCCAAACAACAAAGTTGTTGTTGTTGTGTACAAACAACAAAATTACTCTTTATTGGCGCATTAGTGGAATTTTTGTTACAGTGCCATGGCGTTTAATACTTAAGTACATTTTTTATCGTGATAGCAGATCCACGAGTAAAGTAATTTCTTTTTCTATACTTTTCAAAGTATATTATTTTTCTTTCATCTGAGTGTGTGTAAGTAAGTTATACATGTTTTCTTTTTCTTACTTCGTTAGAGACAGGAAACTGGACAAAAAAAAAAGAAAAACAAGCAGAAAGAGATTATTACAGTGATATCGAACGAAAGTTGATACGATATCTTTCCTCTAATATGCTGACGTGCTTATGAATTTACTTTTATCGTATTATACACTTTCGATTCAACTTTGTGTTGTGTTTGATTAACCACACACATCTCGTGTTTCGATAATCAAAATTTATCAGCAAATTCAATTGCGATTATTTCGATATATAGATATATATATTTGTTTTATATACTCTTATATCATTTGAATTTCGTGTTTAAGGAATGCTTGCTTACTCGTTGAATTTCATTGATGTTATTGTTGGATAAATCCGAAAGTATAAAGCTTAATTATTACATCGAGTATTACAGTATGTGTGTGTAAGTAACTTCGAGGACGTTTGTAAAAGGTTTCACGAAGACTTTACTTACCAAGATACCATCAATTTTGACGAGACAAACTTCTTAGATGGAATACCAAAAGTATTATCGGATTGTCTACTTTTGTTCGATGATATCACCCAATCCGACTATTCCCCCAGATTGTGATAAGGAAGAAAGGAGGTCAAAAAATAATCATGCAAATTGTGTCAAAAACTTGTTTGCACTATGTTTTTAGGGTAAATATTTCCTTAACCTTCGTTCTTACGTAAATCTTGTGCATAAATTTTTGTTTCTTCTCTTTTTGCCATAAAATATTGTTTTCGACGAAACGTCGTAATGAATGTTCTTAATAAAAAAAAAAAAAAAATATTTAAAAAAATAAGTTTACGAGCACGTTTACTAACAAAGATAACAAAAGATATACATACACACATGCATACATACATACATACATACATACATACATATATATATAGAAAAGTACCAGTAAATTGAATCGATACAACGTCGTATGTGAACGTATTTATACCTGTACCAACACATGGATATTAAACTTGAACGATCGCCTTTTTTTCGAATCCAATTACCTCTTATCTGCTTAGCAGAGAAAAAGAGAGAGAAAGAAAATGCACGATATTTTATGCCAGTTGGACAACGCCGTTTGCTACTTCGTATTTCTCCTTATTAATGCGAATATTATTAAGCAACGATCGTTATTCGCTGTTCTCATTTTGAATTCGAATTAAATTGGATATATCTATACGTTGTATAAATTAATGCATAAATATATATATATATAAATAAAATATGAGATATAACACAAAGAAAAGATTTAATGTCACGAGAAAATCAAGTATTAAATTTATATCGTGTATTTAAATACAGCTTCGTATAAAATGTGTAGGTGGTACGAATGGATCATCGATGATAATGTCGTCACATTACCTCGAAGAAAATGTTAAAGTGAATACTGCGGGAGGAAAGAAAAAAAAAACGTTATTTCCTCGTTTAACTCTTCTTGTTGCTTATCGTATATTTCTTTCCTTTTTTTTTTTTCTTACTATGATTTATATGGATAATGAGGAAGAACGTAGAAAAGTATTCGCGTAGGAAACACGAACGTTACCGATGATTCGTCGCATATGAACAAATATTTACAATCGAACTATTCAATTCATTTTTACTATTACTTCATTTCTATTTTTTGTTTTTGTTTTTTTTCTTTTTTGTATATTCTCTCTTTATCCTTATTTTTTTTTATGTTTACATTGAAAGTATCTATAGTAAAAATTGTCTATACAATTTTAGTGGGTGTTCGTCGTCGTATGACGTTTCGTGTACGACGTGTTTTTTTTTTTTATACTTAACGTTTTAAACAATAATTTGTTCATTCTTTCTTCTTAGACATTTATTTATTTATTTATCGATATCATGTTCGTTTAGGAAAGAACGTGTTAGTTTTGTTTTTGCTAAGTTGTGCATTTTTGCAGTAATATAACAGGAAATGTATGATTGTTATTAAGAAAAAGGGGAAACGAAAATTCCCGGTATATAGAAAATATCTTGGAACAATATTGCAAGAAGATATTTTTTAATATGCATTTACAATCTTCTCATTGAAATCAGAAATAATATTTTAACTTGAACGTTTAACGAATATCAAAAAACTTATCTTGGAAATATAATCGTTAAACGTCGATTAGCAAATATTATACGCGTTCTAAGTGTTAAGATAAAGGCCTTCTCTTTTTTGAAGATAAGATCATCATTCGTACTTCGAACAAAATACTATATATGTGTACATATGTATGTATATATGTATGTAAATGAAATATATCGATTCATTGAACAGTGAATTGAGGTAAAGAAAACAGAAATGAAGTCAGACTTTGAACATGTTTTGTCGCTTGTTATTCAACATGATCCAGAAAATATTCATAACGTCTTTCATTATTTTTTAATTCTTTTTTTTTAATACATTTGCACATCGAATTTGAAATACTTTCGATAATTGTCAGCCTTGACGAATCGTCATTGAATAGCCAATAATTTTGTTCGACGTTTCATCTTGACACACCCGCGTTTGAATTAAAATTTTAGCAACAAGAGTTTTCCTTTTTTATTTCTTTTTTCTTTTTTTAGAACAAATTTACGTTTTTGCAGCAACATTGTTCGAAAAATTGTGCTTAAGTAAGACGAAAACTAATATCAAAAAATGCAAATGTGAAAAAACACGTGAGTATAGATATAATAATTAAGTAAATGCATTTAACCGTAAAAAAACATCAAAAAGACGTATTCTTAGTTTAACTGTAAAGTGCACTGTGGGTGTTTGACACCCCCCAACGTGTTTGAACGCATCTCCTCCTGAAGCTGCTATTTAATATTTCGATCGGGCAATTTTTTTTTTTTAAAGTAGTTTGATATATCTTTTTTTTTTAAAAAAAAGAATACGTTTTATATTCATCTGAATTAACACTAGATGGCACTTGACAAATAATCCCAGTTTTTTTCGAATTCAGTATCATTTTCGAGAGATCCAAAATTTGTTGGGGGTGTCAAACGCCGCCCCATGTACCCTTTAACGTTTAAAATGTTATTAAAATAGAGAAGTAAAAATACAGTTTTTTTTTCTTGTTTTTAATAAATATTGTAATTTGTTACTTGTGAAAAAATGTTTGATCTTTTCAATTATCGTTTTAGTTAGCCAAAGTTAAATTGTATATAGATAGAAGAAATAAATACATAAGTATATTTTAAGAACACAGTATTATCGTTCTCAAGGAACAACAGTACTGTATAGACTTATCAGTTTAGAAGTGCACAAAATAATCTTGAAAAGGGACACGAGAGAGGGGAGAGGGTTTGGGTAGGGAGGGGAGGCAGGAGGAAAACCTTGCGTTTCCGGTAACGTGTCTTTCCGTTTTAGATTACGCTTATCGCAAATTTATACAAGTTTCATTTGAGTTTAACATAGGAGAAAGACGATTTTATGTCCCCAATAATACTAAGAAGAAGAAAAAAAGTGATTCGACTAAGTCTTCAAACAAGGCACAAGCGCAAGATGTTCTCCAACTTTTCGAGATAACGTCTTTGGTGACTATTTTCTTTTATCGTATTCCGTACTTCGTTTTTTTTTTTTTTTTTGTTCTTTTCCCTCTTCTCTAATCGACTAATAAAAATGCAGATTAACGCAATAATAATAATTGAGATTTTTTTTATGTATGTTGTTGTTAAATGTTCAAATCAATCAAACGTTTGTTGTTCACTTTCCACAAATGTGGTTGTCAAATATTTGTTTGCTTTCTTTTTTCTTTGATGAAAATCGTGTGTTACGTGCTCAATCGTAGTATTTCGTATTTCATATATATATTTTTGTGTATCACTTTTAACATACCACATTCTATACTGATAATAAAAATATATATTACCAACCAAGTAGCCTTGACAAAACACAACATTCGAATAAAAAGTTACAATTTTGTCTTATATTTTCGATTTGTCGCGTAGGCTTTTTGTTTTTGTTTGTTGTTTTTTTTTTTGAGATTAAATATTTCGTAACGTTCGAAGTCTCTTGTTATATTTAATAAGAATCTAAAGCTCTTTGTATAATTATATTATTATAAAATAATATAGATAATATTTTAAATGAACATTTATATAAATAGTTTCTCTCTCGTGTTCTTCTTTATTATTCCTAACTTAAGCGTGATTCGTTGAAAGATATCTCGCATCCATATTCGAAGTGCTTAGTCATACGGCGTATTAGAGAACAACTTGGCGAACGAACAAGTACGTTTGAATAAACATATGGCTTGTCTTTCTATCTTTCTTGCTCTTTTTATCTCTCTCTCTCTTTCTCTCTTTTTCTCCTTCTTTAAAACTCATCTTTAGCTATGATTAATTTCCATCGTTATCATCGATGGTAACAGCAAAACACTCTTGTCCATACAACCAATGATGATAATGTAATAAAGCAAATGTATTAATGTCTCAAATAATTACTCGTTTATTTTATACGAATTGATTAGTTTTTTCTTTCATTTTTTTTTTTATTTAACTTTGCATTATTTACGATAACATTTTCAAAGTAATTAGTTATTTCTTTGATTTATCGTGTCATGTCTTAATATCGTATAAGAGGAACCGATCAATTGTTCACCTTTGTGCTTTATTTTGTTTTCTTCTTATATTAAATAATATTTTTTATAATGCAAATTCTGAAACATAAAATTATATAGATGATTATAAATTTGTGCAAAAAAAAAAAAAACAAAAAACATTCAATCTTATTTTTCACCGTAATCATCGTAAGATCCGGATTGCACATGCTTCGGGATTTCGAGTTTAGAAGTTTTTGTGACGATGAGAGATCACAGGAAGAAGACGTATTGAGAATTACAAAATTACATTAGCGTATTATTGTTTTGGAAAATAACATGATAGACAAATGATTTCTCGTAATTGAAAATGTTAAAGTGAATATACACGTGTTTCAGAAAAAAAAAACAAAAAAACAAAAAATAACCGTTCAGATAATAGAACTGAATTTAGAAATTATAATGAATGTATAAGTGTTATTACACGAAATTTTCATGAGTTTTTATAATTGTAGAAACATTGAAAGAGTATTGGTCGAATTTAAAAGTAGTAATCGAGGAAAACGATAATTCTATAGATAGATCTAATAAACGACATAATTAATATGCGCAACGCATGAAAGCATAAATAAACTATAAATAATATATATATATATATATATATATATATATATATATATATATTTATATATCATATATAACAATTTATGTAAATACTTTTATCTGTGACGTGTTATATTTCTCATGCATATCCAATGATTATGGTAAGTGATTTGATATATATACGTGTGCACACACACGCGTGTAATACTTTTGACTATGTTGAGAAGATTTTGTTGTTGTTCTTAGGATCTATTAATGATTAGAATAAAAGGGTTCGTTCATGTATCTATTTTAAATATCACGGATAGATACTAATGATAATAATTATTAGTTGAACGTCTGTATATATATATATATATATATATATATATATATATTCTCAAAGTATCCACCCACGGTCGACGGTGAAAGTAGGAATGACTACCGCATACGTATCTACATACTTATGTGCTTACGTTTCTTTATGTTCGTTCGTAGGTTGTATGATTGCATTACAAGAACTCTCACATTACGTTCTAACGTTACGCGTCTTTTAATTGATTAAATTCTTCTATATACCAGAAGTGATGTAGTTTAAATACTACTTCGTTTTATTTCATCCGAAGAGATACACGCTCTAATACACATACATTATTTTCTATAATAATTGTTATCGAATATAATATCATTTTGTTATTTTTGATTAAAAAAAGAAAAATACTGGTTAATCGATTACAAAATTCTATTCGAGTTTATAAAATTTTATCAATGAGTTTGATTGTAAGTAATTATATATATATATATATACGTTTGAGAGTATATGTACAAAATTGTGTTTAAGAGTTTTAAATATAAAAAGAGAGAGAGAGAGAGAGTCAGTGGTTTTTCGGCACGTTGTTTCGCTCGTGCAGCAGACATGCGATCCGTCATCGGCTCTCCCACCGTTCGTCGACTATCGTCCAATGCCGAGGAGAAAACCCGAAGCCTCCTCCACGTTCTTTCAAGCCTCTCGCTGTGCGAGTGGTGACGCCCCATGTCGGGTCAGCCTCGCGGATACGTGCGAATACTTAAATAGTTATGTTTACGCGTTCTTAGCGATCGTACCGTTTTATTAACATGAATATATATATATATATATATATATATATATACATGTATGCAAGACAATTTTTCTTTTTTATAAAGTTTAATAATTATAAGTGAAATCGACGATTAACACACCCTCATCCTTTTTGTATAATTCTATTGGAAAGTGAGAGAAATAGAATGAGAAAATAATAAAGTGATAAAAATTAAAAGTGCGTGCAAAATAATGGAAGAAAATCTACAGAGAAAAATAATAACATACTACGATACTTCGAAGAATCATTTTGATATTAATTCTCCTACGGTATCATCTTGCTATGTGTGATGTGTGTGTGTGTGTGTGTTTTTGTTCTTTTTATTATTTCTGTGTAGTTCTGACTCCCCTTATCTGTCATCATTGTAACTCTGTCGTTTAGTCGGAATCGTCGTCAGTTGTGTGTTGGTAGTGATGTAAAGGCGTGTTTCTTGCAATCGTATCTTATGGATGATGACTTTAAGAAGAAACAATTTTGAGGATTTCAAGATTTAAATTGCAATACTAAAAACTTTTGTATAATAATTCTGATCGATCCTATTGTGTAGATTGATTATTAGAAAATTATAAAAGTATTACATCAACACAACGTGTAACACGTCTTCTTTTTTTTTTTTTTTTATACGTATTCAATATTGAAAAGAAACAAATCGATGAATGGTTCGATTGATTGATCGTTTGTTCGTTCGTTCGTTCGTTCGTTCGTTTGTTCGTTCGATTAAATTCAAACGTATTGTGGTGTGTCTAGTGTCTGTCGTCTATAATAAGCCTAAGAAGGTTATTGTGAAACAGAGAAAGGAACATTTAACCGAGCGAAGGTGTTAAACGTGAGATCGGTGATCTAGAAGGAAAGAAGAGATATTTCGAACGTGCGTTATTTATACGTTCATTCGTTTGTTCATTTATATGCCTCGAATATGCATCATCTCTATATGCATTACAGTATTCATTATTATACTGTCAAAATTGTAAACATTTAGTTAAGAAGATTTAACTGTTTGATATAAAGACAATACAAAAAAAAAAGAAATTGGATAATTGTATCGATCGTATCGATCAATTGAACAGAAGAAATAAAGAAATCTTCGGAAGAAGAGTGGGCTTGAATGGCGACCATGGGAGTTATTATGTACATACCAAGTAGGTAATTTCAAATTGATCAAACAAACACAAAAACTATACTTATCGTGTTATTTATTTTATTTAATATATACAGACGACCTTTGACTTTCGCATCATTCGCTATTTCGCACATTTTTAAAGATTCAACTGTTTAATCCTTTGCGATGGGATGTCCCCTCTCAGGGGACATCAGACTAGCCATCAGATGACATTAAGAACTTACATAAAGGGAACAACGTGTTGTGTGTTTTGCTAATTTTAACAATTACGTGCGAAAGTCGAGGATCTACTTTATATATATATTATATTTATTTATTTCCTCGTTTCATTTTTTCTCCTTAAAGTCTCTCTCTCTCTTTCTCTCTCTCGAGACATATTTTTGATCAAATTTCTAATCTTTATCATTGATCACGCGAGTAACGATCTAGCCAATAAAATTTCTCGTTTTGTTTTTACGTTATTAATTTTTTTTTTTTTTTCCTTTTATGCTCGAGATGACACATTCGAGTGTTCGATCGGCCTCTCATTTGATTAGGAAATTTTGAAAAAGAAAAATAAAGAAAAATCATAGTATAAACATTTATTCTTCATTTTCATATTTCAATCGCGTGCATATATTTAAATTAAAATATATTAATAATATAATAATTATATATATATATATACGCGTGAATGTATGCATATATATGCATACATATAATCACCTATCGACCCTGACATACGATCAAAAGCCAAGAAAAAATATGAATGGCGTCCAATGATCGTCTGGTACGAAGCGGAAAACACATGTGTGTACTATTCACTTGATTACTTACTTACTTACTAACTTTACACTTTTTTACTTATGTTAGAATATCTATAAGTGTATGTGAGCAAACGAGAGAGAGAGAGAGAGAGAGAGAGAGAGAGAGACTCATTTAATCGCGTTATACGTATACGAAGTCACATCACGTGTCCGATATGCCATCGACCCACATGTAACTCAATTTGTCCGACCGATTGATAGCGAACTCACCACACACATACACACACACAAACACACACAGGTTCTTCTTTATCGTCGTCAAATCTGTAACACAGTGTTATACAAATATATATACGTACAAACACATATAAATACGTTTTAAAATGCTTCTTCACAAACATGATCTTAATCTTTTGATCACATAATTGAATCTTCATTTTAATCGATTTTAAATAGTTTTCCTCGATCATTTCTCTTCCCTCTCCCTTTCGATTGTACAATGTAATATATCCAAAAGCGATAATTAATTACAAATCTAATAAAAATATATGATTAGAAGAATGAATATTTCTTGAACGCGATCAAAATCATTGAACATATTATTACGATATATAATAGACATCGAGACAACACGATGATAACATTGTTTTTATTATCGTTAGCTTTGAAAGCTTCTTTTTTTTTTGTTTTGTTTAAATGCATATCGATTGTGTAACATGTACTTATGTAAATAAAAAAAAAAAAAGAACTTATATAATGTTATTATATCAGATTAACCGTATTTCATATATGACCCGTACATGTGATATTTATTAAATTCGGCTTGTTTTAAATGATCAATTGATAAAATGAATTATCGTGGGTTTTTATCGTTCAGAGATATCAGCAGCAACAGCAGCCAGAACCATGCCAAGTCATCATAAATTTAGACAAATCAATTTGCATATTGTCACGAGCTTAGATCGAAATTTTCTCGAAGAAGAAGCCGCCTTTGAAAGATCTTATAAATAACGATGTTTAATGGTTAATTATAATCCACGTTGAAGCGGAACGTATAATCGATTCTTATCGATCGCGCCTACGAATTTGCATTTCTAACGGACTATTTATCCTTAAGTCAAGTCATGCGTTCGTGTTAGTATACTGCGATCGTATCCCGTTTACTTGTTTTTAAAACACTACTTGGTATCCAAGGTGAGAGTTAATTTATTAATACAGTCGTTTATTTTAGTTTTCTTTTTCTTTTCTTTTCTACCTATCTCTTCGTGTTCAATGAAAAAGGTTAATGAACGTAAACGCTTTTGTTATTTTCTTTTGTCTTTTCTTTTCTTTACTTTATTTTTTTTTTCATTTTACCAACAACGTCAACTTTAATTAAAGAAGACGTCAATTTTTTTTTTCTTTTTACGATTAATGTTTGATGAGATTTATTTCAAAGTAGAAATATATATATATGATGATCGTTTGACGGACGTTGATTAAATTGATTGAGATTTTATCCTTTAAATGACGATTTGAAATGAAAAAACACAATTATCGCGTTTCTTTCTTTCTTTCTTTCTTTCTTTCTTTCTTTCTCCACTTAGGGAAATGTAATATATTTTATCTTATTAAGTTATGTAATTTAATTGGTATTTAGCGATGATTATGAAACAGTCATTAATAAAATAAGATTAGTATGGGAAGTTTGTAAAATTGAATAATCCATATTATTACATGTGTTGAAATCTTATAATAATTACACTATTCATTATAATTTTAGCTAAGTTATTTAATTTATAGAAAACGGTGGAAAATAACGAATTTTAAAACTCCGATAATCGATTATTGAAACTCAAAATGATTTTATATATATACATATATATATAATGATGATAGTGATTTGATCATGATACGTTCACAATATGTACGTGCTTCTTAAAAATTCGTATCAGCATGCGTTCGTTGTTTATTGACGATTATCATCAAAGATTCTCAATCGCATTATGTGGAATTAACGCTTAAAGTCCGAATAGAACTATTATTATCCGAAAGAGATCAATTTGACTGTTATTAAAAATGAAAGAAATAAATGAATCGGGGGTAGGGGGAGGGATGATAGGTCTTGAAGCGTAAATACAAGTAAAAAAAAACGTTTACTTCGTCGTACATAGTTTGTCAATAATTTCTTGCACAATACCAAATGACCGACATTAAGAAATATATTTTTTAATACGATTGATATGATATGATATATATATATATATATATTAATCTGTATTGGCAGACTTTGAGTCTTTCCAGTTATTTATCTCTTTGTATAATCTATTGATAAGGCTAATATATTCCTGCACGAGAATAAATATACCATTGACAATACGCAGAATAATCTCGTTTTCTAATATTATAAAGACGTTGTTTCTAATATCAGTATCGAATTTGATAAGCGTATTTCGCAAAGCATGTTATTCCTAGTGTGTCATTGCTGATCATGTAACATGAATTTACTAGTAGAAGGATTCTCTCTTTCTCGACATCGTACGGAAGAACCGGTTGTAGGAAATGTCACGATTGCAAAAAAGTCATTCTAGTTGATGTCAGTACCTATACTTATATATATATATATATTCTCAGATGGTTCATTTTAGCTGCATTTGAAAAAGAAATTTAAATGATTGCTTCCTGCAACGAATGGAAAATCTAATTTCTCGATCATAATTTAAGATATGATATTTAACGAGACTTTGTAAGAGTTCTTACGAGTTTCATAATCCTTTCTCAATTCGTTGCGTTATGATAACGAAAGTTTTGAACGTTTTGTTGTTGTTGTTGTTGTAATGTTTGATATTTAATAATACGAGAAAGAGACAAATAAGACAATTTGTAAGAAATTTGGTATTTGTCTTTATTTCAGGCATGTACACCATGCGTATGCTGGACAATGGTAGCAACAATGCATCCGGGCCAACCGGAGCAGCTGCTTTACCGGGAGTCCAAACAGCTGGTGGTACCACGTCAACAACGACGGCCCTGACAAGTGTAACGAGTTTACCTGCTGTCACAGATGAGAGAATGGATGCTTCTAGTGATAGTGCCGTCAGTAGCATGGGCAGTGAACGCGTGCCATCCCTCTCAGATGGGGAGTGGATGGAAACTGGCTCGAATTCCAGTCACACGCAAGCTGACTCACATTACACCATGGATTATGCTAGGTACATTGACAAATTTCATTCAGGTTGATCTTCCTTTTTCAGAAGAACAAGTTTTTATATAGGATGTTGTTTATACGTAATATACATCCACTAATGAGCAAATTATTTCTATGATTCCTGTATAATATATATATGAGTTTTGATATTTTTCTTATTCGTTTTTTTTTTTGTAATTTTTTTTTTAGTAAGTACCGAATG